>NC_041397.2:322815730-322842141 GCF_900747795.2 Erpetoichthys calabaricus
AAATCTTTTATAAACAATTGACACATACATACTGTAGTAGTACATAAAATAACATATCACAGATACATACACATTTATTAAAATATCAAAGTTTTCTTAAATAATTACTTACCAAATAGGAGTTTTAGACAATATAAAAATGGCATCCACAAACGAAGTAATTAGTTTCTGTATTATAATATGTTCTGTGGTCATACGTAATTTACGTTTCAAATGCATCATACGTCAAACGCGTCATACATAATTTCCGTTTCAAACGCGAAAAGAATTTTATAAAGATGTACAGATAAATGATTTAGATAGGAATATAAGTAACAAGCTGGTTAAGTTTGCAGATGATACCAAGATAGGTGGATTAGCAGATAATTTGGAATCCATTATATCATTACAGAAGGAACTGGATAGCATAGAGGACTGGCCAGATTTATGGCAGATGAAATTTAATGTCAGTAAATGTAAAGAATTACACATAGAAAGTAAAAATGTTAAATTTAAATACACAATGCGAGGTCGGAAAATCAAGAGTAAACCTTATGAGAAGGATTTGGGAGACACAGTGGACTCTAAGCTATCGACTTCCCGACAGTGTTCAGAAGCCATTAAGAAGGCTGACAGAATGTCAGGGTATATTGCGCCTTGCTGTGTGGAGTACAAGTCCAAGGAGGTTCTGCTCAACCTTTATAATGCACTGGTGAGGCCTCATCTGGAGTCCTGTGTGCAGTTTTGGTCTCCAGGCTACAGAAAGGACATAGCAGAGCTAGAAAAGGTCCAGAGAAGAGCGACTAGGCTGATTCAGAGCTACAGGGGGCGAGTTATGAGGAAAGATTAAAAGAGCTGAGCCTTTACAGTTTAAGCAAAAGAAGATTAAGAGGTGACATGATTGAAGTGTTTAAAATTATGAAGGGAATTAGTCCAGTGGATCGAGACTGAGATTTTAAAATGAGTTCATCAAGAACACGGGGACACAGCTGGAAACTTGTGAAGGGTAAGTTTCACACAGACATGAGGAAGTTTTTCTTTACACAAAGAACGATAGACACTTGGAATAAGTTACTAAGTAGTGTGGTAGACAGTAAGACTCTGGGGACTTTCAAAACTCGACTCGAGAAATAAGTGAATAGGACCAGCGAGCTTTGTTAGGCTGAATGGCCTGTTCTCATCTAGAGTGTTCTAATGTTCAGTGGTCCACAATTCAAATCTGCTGAATTTGCTGAGTTCCTTAGACTAAATGACACAAGACACAAAGACACGAGACTTCAGCATCCAATTGACTGCAAAGCAATGGAGCTGCAGAACTTATGGTGCAGACTTTCAAATTAGAATTAGAAAAAGAAACAGGGTGCCAGAGGTCATTAGAGAAGAGGATAGCTAATGTCTAGTTTGCCTATCACACCACACCTCATGCCACAACAGGCAAGGGCCCCTGTGGAGCTGTTTGTTGAATAGACAGGTATGGACCATGTGGTCAGTAATGAAGCTACTCTATTTACAAAGTTATGAGAGAGAAACAAGAGGATACTGAAAACCAGTGGGGAACTAGAGAGTTTAGGGCCCAACAGAGTGTGCTAGTTAGAATGTACCAGGGAGGAGAAGGCTCAAGGTGGGTGCCAGATAAAATTATACAAACATTGGGCAATGTCTTGTACCTCGTACGGGTCAAAGGCAAGGTGATGAAACACCATGTAAACCAATTGTTAGCCACAGGGGTGGAATCTGAACTGGATGGTGAAGTGGAAACTGGTGCAGTGGAATGAAAACGGCCAAACCCATTACTACCAATAGTCCTGAGTCAGAACTTATTGGGGCTTAGCTGGATACAAATGAGTGGAATGGCGGTAATCCTGAGTAAAATCTTACACCTCTAGCAGAAGTGTCTGAAGAAAGTCTCAGGGCTCGTCTGCAATGGATAAGAAAGCCTACTGAGATGCCGATTCTAAAAGTGGGGGGGTTGGATAGGACTTCTTAATTGTACTGCATGTTTTTAAAAAGGACTTTTATTTTGGAAATTAAAGAATTGTATACTACGCCTTGCTATAGAGGGTCTCCATATAAGGTACAGTGGAACCTCGGTTCACGAACGTCTCAGTACACGTACAAATTGGTTTACGACCAAAAAGTTCTCCAAACTTTTGCCTCAGTTCACGACCACACACTCGTTATACGAACAAGCCAGTTTCCCTTTCGGTTTGTGCGCGCCGATGATTTCCGCACATGTTGCATTGTTCTCAGTCAGACATGCGTGCTTTACCTGTGAACTCTTTGTGCTCTACAGTATTTTGTGTGCTTTTGCAGTTAACCATGGCTTCTAAGCACTGTAACCTCCTCTCCACCCAGTTTCTCCTCACTTCATGCCAGAACTCGACTCATGCAAGATTAGTTTTCTTGGTGTTTTATGGTTAGTTTTTGTATTACGGATTTTTCAAATGTTCATTTTTCGGTTCGTAGCGTGAATTGTTGCAATGTTACTTTTCTTGGTTGTTTATTAAGTTATGGATTTTTCAAATGTTCATTTTTTTTCCCTGCGATCGGGTTGTAAGGCTATTAGCGTGAACTCCTGCAATGTTACTTTCTTGGTTGCTTGTGGCTGGTTTTTAAATAAAGTTCAGATTTGTTCAAATGTTCCTTTTTTTCCCCCTATGCTTAAAACTCATTAAAAAAAAAAGTGTTTATACAGCGATCGGGTCGTAAGGCTATAGCGCGAACTCTTGCAATGTTAGTTTTCTCTGTTGTTCAAGGTTTTCTCAGTTTTATTCAATGTTTTTACATTTAGTTTACTATTACAATGTGCGTTCTATGGTGTGATTAACTATATTTGTGCTTAAAAATTAAAAAAAATATATATTTACATACAGTTTGTACGGTCTGGAATGGATTAATTGTATTTACATACAATCCTATGGGGGAAATTGCTTCGGTTCACGACTAAATTGGTTTATGACCAGAGTTTTGGAACGAATTATGGTCGTGAACCGAGGTTCCACTGTAGTACATCTACCAATGTTACTTGGATTACATCAGAATGTTCTTTTATATTTAGACTCATGTTTGAAATAAAGCAGTTGTCAGTTGGATTTGTCTCCAGACTCTTTGTGGTGTGAGTGCTGCCCTGCACCGAGTTACTGACCTGAGACACAACAACTCCAGTGTGAACCGTAGGATGTATGAGAACATGAGGGCAACCATTAAGAAGAATATCAGGGAGGCAAAAAGGAAGATAAGGAGGAATATAGCAGAGTGTGTCCAGCAGGGTTCAGTGCAGGGGACGCTGCTCTTTTTAATTTATATATAAATGATTTGGATATTGGGATAGAAGTAACAAGCTGGTTTAGTTTGCAGATGATACCAAGATAGATGGATTGGCAGGTAATGGAGAATCCGCTGAATCATCACAGAGGGACTTGGACAGCAGACATGCTTGGGCAGATTTGTCAATCCATCCATCTATCCTCTTCCGCTTATCCGAGGTCGGGTCGCAGGGGCAGCAGCTTCAGCAGAGATACCCAGACTTCCCTCTCCCTGGCCACTTCTTCTAGCTCTTCCAGGAGAATCCTGAGGCATTCCCAAGCCAGCCGGGAGACATAGTCCCTCCAGCGTGTCCTGGGTCTTCCCCGTGGCCTCACCAGGGAGGCATCCAGGAGGCATCCTGATCAGATGCCCGAGCCACCTCATCTGACTCCTCTCGATGCGGAGGAGCAGCGGCTCTCCTCTGAGCCCCTCCCAGATGACCGAGCTTAATAATAATAATAATAATAATAATAAATTTTATTTATATAGTGTCTTTCCCATGCTCAAGGCACTTACAGAATATAATAAAGAACGGCAGCGTATACAATATATAGCATTGTACAAACCAGATAAATAAATAAAGAAGATTAAGACAGTAAATTCTGAAAAAAAAAAGAAACAGACACCATAATCGATGGTCTCGCACACACACACAGGTTACATGAGCATCTTGACAGAGAAATAAACTGAGAGAAGGGTAATAAAGTCCAGTAGAGCTAAAAGCCTTCCTGAACAGATGAGTTTTGAGTTGTTTTTTAAAAGAATTCATGGAGTCAGCTGACCTGATTAATTTTGGTAGGTCATTCCAGAGTCTGGGCGCTATACAGCTGAAGACCCTGCTGTTTTCCATGGAGTGTAGATTAGTGAGGGGCACCACAAGATTACCAGAATCAGAGGACCTTAGTGGGCGGGCAGGCACATAGTGATAGAGAAGGTCACTGATGTAGTTTGGCGTTTAACGCTTTGTAGGTTATTAGTAGGATTTTATATTCGATTCTGTAAGACACAGGGAGCCAGTGAAGACGGAGCAGGATGGATGTGATGTGCTCGCTGCTGCTGGTTCGAGTAAGGACTCTTGCAGCTGAGTTTTGAATAAGCTGGAGCTGTGATATAAGATTAGAAGGGGCACCTGCCAGTAGGGAATTACAATAATAGATGTGGGATGTGATAAAAACATGGATAAGTTTCTCAGCATTAGAAATGTAGAGGAAGGAGTGAACACGGGATATATTACGGAGGTGAAAGTAAGAAAGTTTCTTAATGTGATTTATGTGGGCGGAATAAGAGAGGGAGGAATCAAAAATGACACCAAGATTTTTTACAGTAGAGGCAGGTCTGATGAGATCACCACCAAGATGGACTGGGAAGGAGCTCATTTTATGAAGTTGCATTTTAGTCCCAATTTGCAGGAGTTCAGTTTTATTGCAATTTAATTTTAAAGAGTTCTGCTCCATCCAGGTTTTAATTTCACTAAGGCAGGTTGTGAGCTGAGAAAGCTCTGATGAAGTTCCACTTTTAACATTGAAGTAGAGCTGAGTATCGTCAGCATAAAAATGATAACCCAGTCCATAGCTACGGATAATATGGCCAAGGGGAAGCATATAAATACAGAAGAGCAGAGGGCCGAGAACAGAGCCCTGAGGAGATCCTTGTGTGACTGGCGCTGAGCTGGATCTGCTGTCACCAAGACTAACAAACTCTTGCCTATCAGTCAGATAGGACTTGAACCACTGGAGGGCAGTGCCAGAGATACCCAGCATGTTTGCCATCATTCTGGACAGTAGAATGTCATGTCTGACCGGAGTTTCAAATGCTGCACTGAGGTCTAACAGAATTAATATGCTGGTTTGTCCAGAGTCTGCTGCCATAAGCAAATCATTTGTTACTCGTAGCAGAGCAGTTTCACAGACTGAAAGGGTTCCATCAAATTATTAGAGGTTAGGTAATTGGTGAGTTGGGAAGCTACAACACGCTCAAGAACTTTTGACAGGAAAGGTAAGTGGGAAATAGGCCGGAAATTGTTAAGATTGTTAGCATCAAGACCAGACTTTTTTAACATTGGGGTTACAGAAGCAATTTTAAAAGTGAGCGGCACAAAGCCAGTGTCAAGGGATGAGTTTATTATTGTTGTAACAGTCAGGATTATGGCATGAAGGCAGGATTTAAGTAGTGTGCTGGGGATGGGGTCCAGTACACAAGTAGTCGGCCTCATCTTACAAAGCAGGTTATTAACAAACACAGATGTGACTGGTGAGAACTTAGAGAAGGAGCTGGATGGAGTGGGAAAACAGGGAGAGATATAAACAGATGATGTATTTATGTTAGTTGAATTATTTAGATCTTTAATTTTGTAAAAAGTGGAGAAATTCCTCACAGACTTCAGTAGAAGAGGTAGTTGGGTCAGATGCGGGTTTGAGTAGTTTATTAACTACAGAGAACAAAACCCTTGGGTTATCATGGCCACTTTCTATTATTCTACCGTAATGGGTGTTCTTGGCAGAAGTTAGTGCTTCTCTGTAAGCTCTTTGGTGGTCAGAGAAAGCCTGGATGTGCACGGTGAGGCCAGTCTGACGTGACATTCTCTCAAGGCGTCGGCCAGCTGCTTTCATAGATCGCAATTCTGAGTTATACCAAGGAGCTGAGCGTTTAAAGGAAACCTCCTTATGTTTTAAAGGAGCTGTTTTATCTAATGCTGAATGAAGGGCTGTGTTACAGTGGACAACAAGACTATCTAGTGTTGATGGAATAGGTGAAGACAGTAAAAGGTCAGAAATGGATCCAGAAAGGATAGAGGGACAGATATTTTTAAGGTTTCTGTAAGACATTTGTCGTTTACAGGTAAGAGGTGGGAGAGGTAATGAGACAGTGAAAAATACTGCTTTATGGTCAGAGAGTCCCAAATCAGTGCTGTAAATGTTGGTAACAGATAGTCCAGAAGTGCATTTCAGGTCCAGTATATGACCACCAGAGTGGGTGGGAAAATCAACATCAAAACAGTCCAGTAAGGATAGGAATTCATTCCTCAGTTTAGATGTGGGGATGTCAATGTGGATGTTGAAATCACCAAGAAGGATAATTCTCTGAGAGTAAGAGCTTAGGTGGGTCAAAAGTTCAATCAGATCAGATAAGAAGGATGCATTGTATTTTGGGGGACGATAAAGAACAATGAGTGAGACAGGACCTGATTCCGTTATTAGTTTAAGAGCCAGGCACTCAAAAGACAATGGACAGTCAATCGGGATTCGTTTAATGTTTAAGTCCACTCTGACAATTACTGCAAGCCCACCGCCTTGTCTTGAGCTGCGAGGCTCTGTGTGGAAAGTGAAACCAATTGGAGTCGCCTCTGTGAGAGACGTAAATTTGTTTGGTTTTTGCCAAGTCTCCGTTAAACACAGAATATCAAGTTAGGTGTCAGTGATGAGTTCTGACAGCACCAATGCTTTGCCATTAAGAGATCTCGAATTAAACAACGCAGTATTAGTTAATGAGGCTTCTTTTTGCACAGAGCCGTGATCAGGGTTTATTTCCACATAATGCAAATTTGGCACACTGACACTTCTATTTCCAGGGTCATGAGAAGGACGGCGTATTCCTGAGCAAATGCTGCCGGTGGTCTTTTCATTCGCAGCCCGGCGGTGGTGGCGACCTGACCCGCGATGTATATCTTTCGGGCATTGCAAAATACCGGCGTCTTTTAGGATGTTCCAGTCAGACCATTTGCTCTGGACAAACTGTTTAATAAGAAGGAGTTTGTCATGAGAGTATTTTAGCATGATACTGGGCAATACTTATCTGAATAGCAGTGGAGAAGCAGCACAGCACAGCGGAACCGGTAGGACAGGCGGGTGTGGTAGCGTAGGTGAGCGGCGATAGCAAAGCAGCAGAAAGCATAGCAGGAGGAGGTAGCAGGATTTGGAGGTTCCAATACACAGCCACAAGGAGTAACGCTTGGTAATTACAGGCGTGATCGCCCCGGAGCCAAAAGCCAGGTTAATATGAAAATCAGATCAGTTTCCAGTCGTAGAGTACTGTAAGATGAAACGGGAGCAGATCAGCATAGCAAATTTAATATAATCATGGAGACAGATCATCCCGAGGTCCTAGATTGCCAGGTACAAAGAAATGTTCGTAGGTTCTCGTCCCGTGATCCACAGACTCAGCTGTTCCCAGTCAAAGTAGAGTCCATAAAATCTGTAAATATTAAGCCAAATCCATACAATTCGAGTCAGTTGTATCCACGAACTATACGTACAATAAAATAAATAAAACAAGAGTAAGAAAGTGTAGAATTAAGGCGAATTTTGTGAAAAGTGTTGTTTACAGAGAGGAGCGGCAACAACAAGCGTGCGCCAGCGTCCCCTCACCTGTTGAAGAGCTTCTCACCCTATCTTTAAGGGAGAGCCCAGACACCCTGCGGAGGAAACTCATTTCAGCTGCTTGTATTCGTGATCTCGTTCTTTCTGTCACTACCCATAGCTCATGACCATAGGTGAGGGTAGGAACTAGGGGTGGGCGGTATGACCAAAATTCTATATCACGGTATTTTTCTAAATTATCCTGGTTTCACGGTATTCAACGGTATTTTTTTACCCCATGCATGAGTGGATGTTAACCACATTTTCCACTGCAATTACTGGCTAAGAATAACCTATTCCACTGTCAAGAGTATTGTACACTGTACAAAAAAAATGTTTTAATGTGCACACAAGTATTAATACAGGTTTGCATTGCCCCATAAAGTGATAGTTTTCAAGGGGGTGGCACTAATGGAGAAGGAATCACATTGCATGACAGATGCAGTCAAAATATAGAACCTTTTTATTGAACAAATTTTGCAAAAACAAACTATAATTTTGACAACATATTTTCAACCATACAAAGAGGCGTTTAGACTTAGTAAAATATCCAGAAGTGCTTGTCAAAAGTTGTATTACACCGAATATGTCTTAGAAAAGGAATAAATAGTAAATATTTTTTGTAAACCAACTACACTTTCTGTTAATGTTAACAATCTCTGTCCACTGACACATTAAAGTGACTTTTTAAACAACTTTATCGTCATTAAAGTGCATAATATTCCATCCATCCATCCATTTTCTAACCCGCTGAATCCGAACACAGGGTCATGGGGGTCTGCTGGAGCCAATCCCAGCCAACACAGGGCACAAGGCAGGAAACAATCCCGGGCAGGATGCCAACCCACCGCAGTGCATAATATTTAAACTAATAAATAATAACAATAAAATAAATAATAGTATTATTACTGATAGTTGCACTATTACTTCAAGACTTCAAGCCCAGGTGCATTACACAGTATTCACCAAATTAAAATAAAATAAAACAAGTGCAACTTGGTGATGACATCTTTACCAACTGAACCATCATTTAGGCAAACTGCATTAATATGGACCTTGCTTCACGCTAAGCTATACTGGGAAGAAAAAAACAAACTATATGTCGAGATTAAAGTCGACATTTCCACTTTATTCTTGCTGTTTATGTTGAGGTTAAAGTCGACATTTCCACTTTATTCTCATAGTTTACTTCATAATTAAAGTAGAATATTGTAAACTAAACTTCATCCTAAAATCATTGTTTAATTTACTAGATTTTGTCAAACCCCGTCATAAATTAAGGCAGCACATTAAATGCTTTGTGTTAAGTGTTCCCCGACCAGTTGTTAATCACTACGCTTCTTAAACTGACTTCCTCCACACTAAGAGGAGACAGCGATCACCATACAGAATCCATTCACTTCATGATATTCCTGCTTTCTGAAAATTTAGAATGCTAAGATAAATACTTGATATCATTTTCCTGATGAAATGCATTAAAGCAGGTATTACACATGCACGGTAGTGAGGCGGTAGTGCTGCTCCCTCGCAGTAAGGGGTCCCCAGGTGTATGTTCAGTGTAGAGAACTTTATGGCAGGTGTGACGAGGATCCAAAAAACTGGATGTATGAATGGCTATCGCACAGGTTTAACTTAAATATTGTGTAAATGTTGGGTTTGTGATCTGGTGGTCGGAGACACGAACACAGAATTCAATACATGTTCTTCTGAGCGGGCTACCTTAATTGCATGCATGCTGTCTCTATCTGACGTACCAAAACCCCAGTTCCTATCCTTCCTTTTTCTTTCTCCACATAACCAATCACCACACGATAAACGTCTTTGTGAAATTAAAACTAGTTATAAACTTAGCCCATGGAGTGTTCAGAACTTTAAAAATATCTTCGTTATACATGTTTAATTATGCCATCCATTCAGAGTTGCGCCCATCTCTGAACGAGTTGCCAGCACATCGCAGGATGAATACGAGCAAAACATACACTAGCAGGGTCAATATAGCACAACAAAACCCCACATCCTACATGACTCTGAAAGGAAACTGAAGCACGCCGAGTAAACCCACCAGAAAAACATGCAAATGCAAGGCAGGCACGCCGCCGTACCCCCATATGATTAATGCATGCTTTAATGCATTTCACCATGAAAATTATATTAAGTATTTATCTTAGCATTCTAAATGTTCAGAGAGCAGGAAGATCATGAAGTGAATGTATTCTGAGTACTGGTGCCAAGTGCACATATGAACACCACTATGCTTGAACATGGTGTTCGTTATGGACAATCCATGATGAGCACAGAAGTCCAATAACAAAACACTGCTCGGGTTCAGATCGGGGGGGCCATTCCTCCCAATCACGCCCTTCCAGGTCTCACTGTCATTGCGCCAGCCCACCGCAAACATGTGTGAAGTAAAAATGTTAATGGGAAGTCTGAACATTAAAAGTACCCCTTATGAGAAGAATTTAGGCGTCATAGTGGACTCTATGCTATCAACTGGCAGACAGTGTTCAGAAGCCATTAAGAAGGGTAACAGAATGACAGGGTATATATTGTGCCTTGATGTGTTTTGGAGGCCATCAAAAAGGACATAGCACTAGAAAAGGTCCAGAGACGAGCAACTAGGCTGATTCAGGGCAACAGGGGATGAGTTAGTAGGAAAGATTAAAAGAACTGAGCCTTTACAGTTTAAGCAAAAGAAGATTAAGAGAAGACCTGACTGAAGTGTTTAAAATTATGAAGGGAATTAGTCCAGTGGATCGAGACGGTGACTTTAAAATGAGTTCATCAAGAACACGGGGACACATTTGGAAACTTAAGGGTAAATTTCACACAAACATTAGGAAGTTTTTCTTTACACATAGAACTCCAG
Source organism: Erpetoichthys calabaricus (assembly GCF_900747795.2). Taxonomy (NCBI): domain Eukaryota; kingdom Metazoa; phylum Chordata; class Cladistia; order Polypteriformes; family Polypteridae; genus Erpetoichthys; species Erpetoichthys calabaricus. The sequence goes on from NC_041397.2 coordinate 322,826,240, forward strand.
ACACAAAGAATAAGAGACCAAGTAGTGTGGTAGACAGTTGGACGTCCAAGACACGACTTGAAGTTTTTTTAGAAGAATTACGTGATAGAACTATAGGGCTGAATGGTCTGTTCTTGTCTAAATTTTTCTAATGTTCTAAACAGCCAAACAGCATCCTTCCTTTATTTCACTTCTAAAGACTTAATGATCAATTCAGTTCCGTTTATTTCTGTTTAATACTCTTCATTGAGTGCTGTGACAAGTTCACAGATTAAATACAATCACAAACTTTACAAATGCCTGATTACATATTGGGTACACATAAAGACGCCAATGTTTTAAAACACACCAAAAAAGCAAAGTAGTTTGAAGCTGATTAAGATAAATTGAGTTCAAAACTGTCCATTAATGAATTGTTGAATGCCAATTAAAGAGGACATTCCCTGCTGGAACCCCAACTGTTTCTCATGTTTATCTTTCTCAAGTTATTTCAAAATGTATAACATTTCTTTAAAGTGGACACTACATGCACAACTCTGCTGGCATTTCAATTAGGGATGTACGGATTTTTCAGTCACTGAAAATTTTTGGTTAACATTAACAAAGAAGGCTCAATTTTGGCTGAATGTTAATTGCAGATTGTGGAATTCAAACACTTTCAAGCAGCGCCTCGTGTTCTGCATGGAATGAGTGAGACATCACACTGCAGAAGATGAGGCAGGGATGAGAAGCTTTAAAAGTACTTATAGTCAGGATTTGGTTATTATCAGAACTGAGATGTTTTTCTCCAGGTACACAGATTCTTACTTGCTGTGTTGCCCTCTGGATACACAGGTAGAGAACCTCTGTGGACAGCTGAATAGGCACCAGGCCAGAGCAGCGCGGGATCCTGATGTCATTATCAAGCTTGTCCAGTTGTCATTGAACAATTCAAACAGGTGAGTCAGACTGCCAGTTCTGCAAGGCACATTTAAATAGTTGAGTGCAAAGCTGAGGAGCAGAACTGATAAAGTGGTCACCCCTATAATTATGAGCACATCACTTTTTTAATTGTACGGCTTCACATTTAATTCTGTGCGTCACCTAATTTGAATGTGTGCGTCACCTCATTTGAATGTGCGTCACCTTGTTTGTGTGTGTCACTCCTTGTAAGTTTTTTGTCACTTGCCCTTTGGGACCACCGTAGATGTCAAGATCTGATGACTTAAATAAGATACACCGGTGTGAGGCTGATAAGATTTGAGTGACCAGAATGCCTCACCAGAAGGTGTATGAAAGACCTAAAAGTGAGAGGAGACCAGGCTGATAAGCCCCTCTTTCTTGTTCCCCATCTCCCAGTTGTCAGAGTTTGCTGTTGAGTTTCTCTGGTCTTTGAGTGTCTTTTCTGTCCATCTCTCAGAGACTCATCCACATGGAAGGTAGCAGACATACAGACACAGCACACTGAAGCCCCTGAGAGCAAAATCCTTGCAGCCACTGCAGCAGCCCATAACTGACCCCCAATGTAGAGTATCCAGAAAAAGTCAATGAAAAAAGTAGGAAAACGAACAAAGTCCAGAAACACAGGCGTACTTAGTGACACTGAGCCAGTCGAGAGTCACCAGGTCACCCGGCGGCCATGTGTTTGGAAGTGAGAGAAACCAGCAGACATGGAGGAGACCAGAGAGCAACTGAAAATGAACTGACAGGAGGCCGACTTGATGCTTATTGTTCTTTATTGTTCATTAAAGTTCAAGCATTATTCAATTCCAAAAAAATCAAAGCTTTCATATGTAATTGACTGGACAGAAATACATGAATTAGCACAGTTAGTGTTGTTTAATATGGTGATTCATTAAACCAGTCACAGATATCTGCTGTTGATTCTCTGTGTTATGTATATCAGGTCTGACCTTTGACCCTTTTCCATGTTCTTCATACAAACAAAAGGCAATTCCAGATGGCAGTCATAATCATCACACATCCCTGGAGCTGGAAAAGAACAACAAAAGTAAATGTGCACATAACTAATGACGTGTTGAGCTAACAGAGCACTGAGCAGGAGTGGACAGTCACTGAATCGGGGTCTCAGCAGCCATAGTTTTATTTGTAGACCACCCCTTTGAAATCTTCACATATAACTCTCTATTTTATTTTATTTTTTTCTTTTCTCTGTCTGACCCCAGTGTGTGGCGTGGCTGATTTGTGCCCACATAAAAACAGAGATGATAAATGCATTTCTTAAGAATTAAAATAAGAATCAAACTCGCTTCTACAAGTATTGGCATCCACGTCTGGAGTAAAGTCAGAAGCCAATCCATCTTATAATTTTGTTAAATTTCTTGCTCTACCAGATGTCTTGCACATGAACCCTTAGCTCATGTAAAATGGTCCTGCAGGTTGATATTTTAACAGCAGACATAACTGCCATCATTTAGTATATTTGACATTATAAAGCTTGAGTCTGTAGTAGCCCTCTGCCACCTATATTGTAAGAAGAGGGTTTAGAAAATGGATTAAGGTCATTATTGGATTTTAAATGTCAACCAAAATCATTTTGCTTCCCTTTTTTAGAGAACCACACCTTACTGCTTGAGTCTGTTTGTCTCTATGCCCTTCTCTCCATTACATTATCAGTTAAAGCCATTCCAGCACCACATGTACAGTAAGTGTACTTGAATTATAAACAGCGGTGGTATGGTGGCACAATGGTGTGCGATGCCATCTCAGAACTCTAGAGTTCAGGGTTTGAAGCCTGCAATACTCTGTGTGCAGTTTGAAAGTCCTCGCCATGTCTGCATCTTCTTTTTCTCTCCTGCCACTTCAGTTTTCCTACCACATCCCAAAGGTGAGCATCTCAAGCTAATTGGTGGCTCTAAGATGTCACTAACAGACTGGCTCTGGGTGTGTGCCCACGTGTGCCCTCTGATATCCTGTCTTCCCATCCTGTGATGGCTCCTGTCCTGTATCTGATGTTTCCAGAAGGCCCTCCAGCTCACTGTGGTGTTGACTTGGATTAAGCAGATATAACATTGATGGACACAATGAAGTGGCTAATCGGTGACACTGTACACTACAATACATTGGCTTGTGCTGTGCTTTAAACTGTAAGAAAGACAAGCGACTTGTTAGAAACATCAAGGATTGAAAAAAGAGCTAAATAAATAAGAAGTTTCTAAAAGCTAACATCTTCTCCAAATAAATAGTACACTGTAACAGAAAAACAACATCTCAGCAGCGTTGGGATAAAACAGGAACTAACTCTGTAAGGATGCCAGTTTCACACAGGGCACACTTCCACACACACTGGCACTCCAGCAAAGTGGGCGAATGGAGATTCACCAGTCAGACGAACCTTGGAATCTTTAGCATGTGGTGGGGGGACCCACAAATCCTGTCTAGGCTGGGACACAAACTCGAGCCCCCTTAGGTGTGAGGCAGCAGTTCAACCCATTGTGCCAGCATGCCACACATGCACTCAAGAACCAAACTCGCCATTCAGACTGGTGGAGATCTCCATCAGCTTGTGTGAGGAGGAGGAAACACATGCTAAGATCCTTATCTGAACTCAAGATCAGGAGTGAGCTGGTGGGCTTGAAGTGCCAGCTCTATCAGAGTTTAGCACACCGCCACTGTGATGGTTTTCATCTTTAAACTCTCCTCACGCCAGTAACACTCTGTGATTGAAGCCACAGAAGTAGCACAAAGTGTTTGTGTTTTGAGTTGCTGTCATCAGTCAGACATTTCTAAGTATCCAAGTGTCAGCAGATTGTGAAGACCTACCATTGAAGTTGGTCATCAGACAGTGTTCAGTGCCACACAGGTTGTCTCCTCTTAAAAGAGTCAAGAATAAAAACAGCATAAGTTGGTTGATGTTTTGTTGTCTACCAACCAGCCCAGACTACAAGACCCCCTTCAGCAATTCAATACCCCCAGCTAAGTAACTGCTCTGGTTTTGTTCCTCAGACTTTCTCCTCATACGTTCATATTTTGTTAAATAAAATTGGAGTCGGGTAGTTTGACAGTTTCCTTCTATATGACTGTATGTTTGTTGCACAAAGCAAATGACCAACTAAATGACTGAGGAACCAGCGACCAAAAGAGGCCTGAAACTGGACAAACACTCCAAATCTGAGTGTAGTGCACTCACAACATTACGGGGTAAGCAAAAACAGATTAAGGATAACGACAGTTGTGTTGTACAGCCGGGGTCAATCCCTGAGGTGGACCTCACGGAGGTGGACTTGAATGCCACTGTACAGACATGGACACATTTGTTAGTACCCCTCCATGACAAAAGACGAACCCACCAAAATAACTTGAGACTAATCAAAGTCATTGGCACTCATCATTGTTTATTCCAAATTTGACAAAAATCAGACTTTGCTTTAGAGTTTTGATTCAACAGAATTTTTCAAATAATAACACAAATGAAAATGGCCTGGACAAAAATGATGATCGGACCCTTAATCTAATAGTTTGTTTCACAACCTTCAGAATTTGCAATCCCTGCAAGCAAGCAGAATCTGGAGCTCTCCATGAGGCATCTGCACCGGTCCACAGGTCATTCAGACCACTCTTCCTGAACAAAGTGTTCCAGCTGGGTCAGATTTGAGGGGGATCTTCTCCAGACTGCTCATTCAGGTCTTTCCAGAGATGTTTGATTGCATTCAAATCAGGGCCCCTAGAAGGGCTCTTCAGAACAGTCCAATATTTTGTTCTTTGCCATTCTGTGCATTTTGGCTCATTATCCTGTTGGAGGATCCAAGATGCAGAGGACAGAAAGATATGGAAGAAGATGATCCACTGTGGCAACCCCTAATGGGAGCAGACGAAAGAAGAAGAAGATCCTGTTGGAGAATCCATGACCTGGGACTGTGTTGTTTCTCTTTGGAGATGTCCTTGCCTTTTGTCTCTGCCATTCTCACTATCCTACTCTCCATTCTGGAGTCAACTTTCCTCTTAATGGCTGCATTCAGGGAGGTTGCCTACAACCTCTTTATAATATTTACAACTGTTGTCACAGGAACACCAAGCTGCTTGGAGGTGGTCTTCTGCCTTTGCCTTTCACAAGCTCACAATGACTTTGTGATATCCTCTGACAGCTCTCTCCATTACTTTCTCTACTCCATGTTCAGTGTGGGGCACATGATGATACCAAACAGCAGAGTGATGACTTTTCTCCATTTAAATTAGCTGAATTACTGATTGCACCATTAGAGACACATGTGATAAGAATTCAGGAAAACAGCAAATTTGAAATATCACTCATATCCAGTTGTTTAGGGTCTTTTCTTAGGGGACCAACAGGTGCGTCTAGGCCATTTTAGAAGATACTTGTAGCGTAAGTGTAACGGCTGATCTAATCATCCTAAATGGCAGCTACACCACCAAGACCCATGGCTTGGCAAGATGAGGAATGTTAGACTCGACAAGCCGTACTTCTTCCAAATAAACTTCCTCAGTCGATGATTAAATAATCATAAAGGAAAGAGTTGGTAAAATAATAATAATGGCTGTATATATTAACACTAGAATTACCAGAGCCTACAAAAAAACTTGTAAACACAGCCCACCTTAAATCCCTTTGCACCTCTCTGTCAGCATGTTTTGTCTTGTAAATGTGTCCATAAGCCCAAGCAGCAAGCAGCCTCCTATACCATGCCCCCTCCCACTGCCGCAGAACGGGCAAGAAGTTCTCCCAGTTCAAGCCTTGATTATCTTGGAGTGAAGTGCTGGAGTTTTAGAGGGGAAATAATTTCATGTGTGTTCTGAATGTGCTTGAAAGTGTTCATGTTATGGTTTATGATTTTGCTACCTTAAATCAGCAAAGTCCTAACAGTTTATGAAAAATCTGAAGAGAATAATTGGTACAAAAGTAAAAAATTACGAAACAAGAAACAAAAAGAGAAAATGTAAACAAAGATGATGGAAACAACAGTGAACAATGTGTACAGTAAAGACATTGGTAAAAAAAAAAACAAAGAACCTTGGAGGAACTTCATCTCTTTACGGCACTTAGGAATTCCACAAATGACGATGGAGTGCAAGAATCTGGACTGTTTAGATGGACATGTGGCCAATGTGACCCTCTTTAGGACACGTAAGTGAATGAGTGGCCAAACATGGGAGGATGTAAGGGTAGAAATGTAATTGTAAATATAACAGACAAAAGATGAGGGCCCATAATTAAAAATGACAAATGCCAGTAAGCTAACAGCAACATGAAGTGGATGATGAGGCAGTTAGAAGTAAGCAAGAAATGTGGAACACGGGTAAAAGCACTGGCAAAAAACTTGGGAAACATTCAAACCAAATACTAAACTGAAAGGTCTGAGACACATGAGTTAAAATGAGGACAAGAAACAGGAAGTGTAAGAAGCTTGAGCAGACAGAGCATCAAGAATCTTTTCAAGTGGGCCATCAAATAGAAGTGGAAAAGTCCCAGGTGTCCACAAAGTAATGAAGATGCACAGCGAGAGGCAAGTGTGGGTTGATAATACAGTGGAACCTTGGTTCACGACCATAATTCGTTCCAAAACTCTGGTCGTAAACTGATCTGGTCGTGAATCGAAGCAATTTCCCCCATAGGATTGTATGTAAATACAATTAATCCATTCCAGACCATACGAACTGTATGTAAATATATATTTTTTTAAGTTTTTAAACACAAATATAGTTAATTAAACCATAGAATAAACAGCGTAATAGTAAACTAAATGTAAAAACATTGAATAACACTGAGAAAACCTTGAACAACAGAGAAAACTAACACTGCAATAGTTTGTGCTATAGCGCTACCAACCGCTGGCTAAAAACACTTTTTTTTTAATGAGTTTTAAGCACAGGAAAAAAAATGAACATTTGAAAAAATCCGTAATTTAATAAACCACCAAGAAAAGTAACATTGCAACAATGCACACTACGAACCGATCGCTGTAAACAGAAGTGAAAACAAAATCAAGCCCAGTGCATTCTTTAACTGCCTTCCTACCTTATTTGTCCGGCTCTCTCTCTCTCTTGTGCTGCCTGTGTGTTTGCGTCTCTCTCTCGCGCTGCCTGTGTGTGTGTGTGTGTGTGTGTGTGTGTCGCGCGCTCTCTCGCTCTCTCTTTCTTGCTCGCTGCACAGGAAATGCACAGGGAGAGACTGAACATGTACAAACAGAAAGGGAAACTGGCTTGTTCGTATACCGAGTGTGTGGTCGTGAACCGAGGCAAAAGTTTGGCAAATTTTTTGGTCGTAAACCGATTTGTACGTGTACCGAGACGTTCAGGAACCGAGGTTCCACTGTACATGTAAATAGTTTTACATCAGTTGTAAAGTTATTTTAAAATGTATAGGCAACAAGTACTTGGTTTTGTGTACATCATTTTAACTTTAGGGTTAGTGACTATTGTTGCCTATCATAGTTGTAGTATTATAACGAAAATAAGGCAAAATAATCAAGAAAAATGGAGAGTTATCAATCAACACAGCATCCTGTCTTTAGGCTGTGAGAGAAAATGATATAAACTGGGAAAATGTCCCTGAAATCTGAGTGACTGAGAATTCTACACTTCTTAGTTTATAATCAGATGTGAGGAAACACACTTCTGGCAAATGTCTACAAAATGTGTCAGTTTAGTGACTCAATCAGGCAATCAACAAAACTGTCAAGAGCAGCAGAACTGCTGAATTCATTTCAAATCTAACAAACCATAGCCCTTAAACCTCAGGACACTCTCGGCAGCTGTCTTCAGGGTACAGGATTGTGTAAAAGCTGTGCCATGACAGACATTAGCTCTAAGAGCACGTTGTGAGCCATACAAGAAGTAGAACTGCATAAAGCCATTGATGAACCCACCAAGCCAAAACCAGGACACCAACAACAGAAGTCATCAGAACCAAATCACTAAACCAAAATCCTAGTCAAGAACATCAAAGCAAAGTAGCAGACAAAATACTCTTCTAAGAATATACTCTAAGGTTTTATGTAACACCCTCACTCTTGGTTTTCTTCTGCATTAAAACACCAGCTTATATACTGCCTATGACCCATCAAGTTCTAGCTACCTGCCAGGCTTGGCTGTCTGTTAATCTGACGATGATGCTGTCCATCCAGTTGTCCATCTCTGCTCTCCCTCTTGTGTGTATGTTGTTGGGAGAGCAGCCCAATTTGGAAAAAGCAGACCCGGGGGTACGATGATTAGGGGAACTGTCTTCCAAACACCGCGGGTTGGCAATGATGGTGAAGTCTTGCCAGCCTCTTCTCCTCTTGTTCATGTGCAATGGCACAGGCCTTCACAATACGCTTCAGGCACTCCTTCCAATGTTTCTTGAGGCCACCCTGAAGTCAGGATCCTTTCACAAATTCACCATACAGGACCATCTGAGGGAGCTGAGACTCATCCATGGAGATGAGCAACCCACATCCAAAACAGAAATATCCAAAAATTGCACTGTGATCTTTTGAAAACATAACGATAAGATAGGGTTTAGAAAAACTAAATATGAAAACAAAATAACAATAAAATTGAATTCTCTATCCTATAAAACTTTAAGAAAAATACCACAAAATAAGGTGCAGCAGATAACGTCATAAAACATCACTCTACTTATTTTTTTTGGCACAGGCAGTATCAAACACTTTTACTAAATGGTCCCTTTGACATCTACACACTCCTGGTAGTTCTCCTCGCATGTCCTCACAGACTCAATTGCCATGAGGCTAATTGGCACTGTGCTCTGCCACCAGACACGCAAGTTGTTGGGCTTACAGTAGGGAAGAGAACTCAAGGTTTAAGTGGCCATTCCAGGGTTATGAACAGGTCAACTGATAATGTAGTTAATCAGGCCTGGCCAAGATGTGTAGACCTGGGGCTCCTGTAGACCACCACTCTCTGTTTGTCCTTAAATCCTGCTTACCCTTCAATGAAACCTTTAAAAATGGATCCTTCTGCATGAACCTCTGAAAACAAAAATAATGTAGGTGAGCAATGTTGGTGGTCCTGGAGGGCTGCAGTGGTTGCAGGTTTTGTTTCCAACCTAGTCGCTTAATTAGACACCAATCCTTATGAATAGCAGATTTGATTTAAATTCATGGCTTGTTAGTGTTTGAACTCTGCCATGTCAGTTCATTTTTAAATCATAGATGTTTTCCTTCCTAAGGGCATCATTCAAATGATTTGATTCTTAGTCTCTAGTATTGTCCATGTATAGACCTCCTAAATACAATGTATCTTTTTTTGAGGAATTCTCAGACTTAGTGTCAATTTTAATAACTAACTATGACCGGTTCCTAATAGTTGGTGACTTTAATTTTCATATCGATAATTAGTGTGTCCCGAAAAGAAAAGAATTCATGAACCTCCTGTACTCTTTTGATCTGAGCCAGCATGGTAGTCAGCCAACACACAAAAGGGAGCACATACTGGACTTAGTGATTACTAAAGGACTAGCAAAATAACCACGCTTCGCAGCGGAGAAGTAGTGTGTTAAAGAGGTTATGTAAACATATATAAACATATACATATATGCATATATATACATATCTACATATACACATATCAACATATACATATATATATATATACATATCTACATATACACATATCTACATATACATATATATACATATATACATATATATATATATATACACATATACACATCCACATATATATACATATATATATATATACACATATCAACATATATATACACATACATATACACACATACATACACACACACATACACATATATACATTGTGATGGACGACCGGCTATGGACTCCGGTCGCCACCCCCAGGCCGCTAGGAGGAGCCCTCCGGACAGCATGATGATGCCCCGAGTTCCAGCAGGGCCTCATGGACTTTGTAGTTTGTATACACAGCCCTGCTGGATACCTTGGGGACCACGGGGAGTCGCTGTAGGGGGACTAGTGGGCTCTTGCGTGCCCTATAACCCGGGAGTGCATCAAAGTCACGTGACCGGAGGAAGCGACGTGCTCCTGGGATGAAGAAGAGGACTGTTTGCCCTGACCCGGAAGGAAAACGGACTTGTGGGTTTGGCCAGGAACCATTTCCGGGTCAGGGGCTATAAAAGGACTGTGGGAAGCCCAGTACACTAAGCTGAGCTGGGAGGTAGGGTGGCGAAGTGTCTGGGCGAGGAGGATTGGTTTATTATTGTGAGAATTGTGTTTATGAGTGTGGAGTGGAGGGTGCTTGGTGCACAGTATAATTATAAAATAAATAATATTTATACTTTCACCTGGTCATCAAAGTGGTACCTGAGGGTTCAAGAGGTGGACAAAGCCTCTATCTATCACAACATATATACATACATACATAGTGCGTTGTAACACGGGCTGTGATTGTTACATGGGAAGGAGATGACAAATCACAGCTTCCCGCTTTCTAATCGGGCCTGTGATTGGTGCTTTGACGGATGCCCAGATCGCACAGTATGTCCCCTTAGGAGAGGCGTTAGGCAAGTGTAATTGAATAGCGGTGCTGCAAGTTTAGCTTTACACCTGTTTTTAAGGCTTATTGACTGAAAAGGGCTTTCATTAAAAAAGTTAGGGCTTTGCTACAGGATACACCCTCCACAAGTTAAGGAAGTAAAAATAAAGGTATATATTTCTGTTTTATTTAAACCTTTTAAGTTTGTATGCGGGCGGCATGGTGGCGCAGTGAAAGGTGCCAGTTAGGAGACCCGGGTTCGCTTCCCTGCGTGGAGTTTGAATGTTCTCCCCGTGTCTGTCTGGGTTTACTCCGGGTACTCCGGTTTCCTCCCACAGTTCAAAGACATGCAGGTTAGGTGCATTGGCAATTCTAAATTGTCCGTGGTGTGTGGGTGTGTGCGCCCTGCGGTGGGCTGGCAACTTGCCCGGGGTTTGTTTCCTGCCTTGTGCCCTGTGTTCGCATGGATTGGCTCCTGTATTTAGGATATAGCGGGTTGGATAATGGATGGATGGACATCTGTATGCATAGCCCTATTTGCCCGTTTTCGTTTTTTTTCTTTCCTCAGTGATATTTCAGCAAACCCGGAGCTTGTCAGTTCAAATCCTGGTACTGACACCACTGTGTGACCCTGAGGAAGTCACTTCACCTGCCTGTGCTGCAAAAACAAAAGTAATGTAACAAATTGTACCTCAGATGTTGCAAGTTGCTGGAATAAAGGCATAAGTCAAATAGATAAATATGTATTATACACATAGGAACTATTCATTTATTTTCAGTTAAGTCATCTGCAGCAGACCTTTATAAATGAGGGTTTCTCATTTTTAGATAGTGCAAACTGTTTCTTCTTCATTGAGGTTTTGTCTTGGAGAGCTTTTTTCATTTCATTGAAAATTAAAGCAGCAGCTGCCAAAATATGTAGCTTTCTTATTAATTTTTCAACATTGTGTAAAATAACTTTATAAAGTAACATAAAAGGTTTAAATACTGGTTATCCTTTTACACTAAAATATTACTAAAGAGATACAAAAAAAGTAAAATGCATATGTTGTTTTTCTTTAAGGAGATTAAATATTACTGAAGAAAGAAAAAAAAAAACTAAAACAGCTAAATGGGGCTATGCATACGAACTTAAAAGGTTTAAATAAAACAGAAATATATACTTTTATTTTTACTTCCTTAACTTGTGGAGGGTGTATCCTGTAGCAAAGCCCTAACTTTTTTCGTGAAAGCCCGTTTCAATCAATAAGTCTTAAAAAGAGGTGTAAAGATATTGACAATAAGCTACGCAAACCCACCAAGACATGGAATCGTTTAAATCAAGTATCATTACATCTTCCTTTCTTAAAGAGAAGTAAGGCAGTACTTATAAGCTTACATATATATATATATATATATATAGACATACATACATATATATATATATCTATATCTATATATATCTATATATATATCTGTATCTCTATATATATCTATATCTATATCTATATATATATATATATATATCTATATATATATATCTATATATATATATATATCTATATATATATATATATATATATATATATATATACTAATAAAAGGCAAAGCCCTCACTAACTCACTGACTCACTGACTGACTGACTCACTCATCACTAATTCTCCAACTTCCAGTGTAGGTAGAAGTCTGAAATTTGGCAGGCTCATTCCTTACAGCTTACTTACAAAAGTTAGGCAGGTTTTATTTCGAAATTCTACGCGTAATGGTCATAACTGGAACCTGTTTGACTGACTCATTCATCACTAATTCTCCAACTTCCCGTGTAGGTAGAAGGCTGAAATTTGGCAGGCTCATTCCCTACAGCTTACTTACAAAAGTTAGGCAGGTTTCATTTCGAAATTCTACGTGTAATGGTCATAACTGGAACCTGTTTTTTGTCCATATACTCTAATGGAGGAGGCGGAGTCACGTATCGCGTCATCACGTATTACGCCTCCTATGTAATCACATGAACTGAAAACGAGGAAGAGATTTACAGCACAAGTCAAACGCGGGAACGAAGGTAAATGACGTTAATTGTTGACTGTCTTTTAATACTGTGTACTTGTTGAGTGTCTTTTTATACTGTGTAAGCATACATATTAACACATGTGCAATTAAACGTGTGCATTTACGGGGTGATTTCTCAGGCTTAAAAGCTCGCCTTTTATTAAAAAGGTAAATGCAAACTCTTCTCATTCTGAAGGGCACAAACCACGTTAGATTTCAGCCGTTAAATGCGCAAAAATGTCAGTACACCAGATAAATAAGCGCAACATATTATCAGTTGTATTGTATGCTTACAATACATATAGAAATGTGTTAATCGTTAACTAATATTATGGGATGGTGTTTTTTGACTCGCGCTTTGATTTAAACGATTGCAAGTCTTGGTGGGTTTGCGTAGCTTATTGTCAATATCTTTACAGCTCTTTTTAAGACTTAATTTAAAAAGGTTTTCTTTTCTTCTTAATAAAAATTTAAAAGCAGTACTTTAAAAGCAGCGCTCACTTCACTCCCTTACGGGAATCGAACCTCGGACGTCAGCGCTAGAGGCTAAGCCCCTAAAATTGCGCCACGGCGTGTGGTTTGTTTATTTGACAGCATGTAGATCGGGGTAATTACATTCATGGCATTCATAGTCTGATTCACAATCTGATTGTATGGGTGGTTACCTACCAGGTAACGCTTATGGTTAGCCAGCAAGTCATCTCGAAGTGATCACTCGAGTGAACGCAGCTTCACAAAAAAACAGATCCTTAACAAACTGTTATTAGTATATTTTCCCTCAATTTTAAAAGGTTTTCTTTTCTTCTTAATAAAAATTTAAAAGCAGTACTTCGCCAGTGCGAAGCGCGGGGATTTGAGCGACTGACGCATACAGACATATTCATGAGTGCAGGTACTTCGGAAAGAAAGCACCGTGTAAACCTAAACTTTAAATTAAGTTCATAGACCTACAAAAGTTTGCCATTGATTTGAGGCAAGATTGCTTTTCTCATGTACAACTATACGTTGCATTCTTAACAGTAAGCTTGCACGGCTTGGTCATATTACAACCTGAGTGCTGAACTGACAACGTCGTATACAAACAGAACTATAACAATCGTAATAAACAAACAAAAAAAAAAGCGAAGAACCCTTGGATTTAATAAAAAGGCTCTTTCCTTGGCGAAGCAAGGAAAAAGGAAGACCTTATATGGTGTTCGTTTATAAAGCAGCAGAAAAGCTGTGTTAAGGCTGCTTCACAAAAAAACAGATCCTTAACAAATTGCTATTGGGATATTTTCCCTCAATTTAAAAAGCTTTTCTTCTTCATAAAAATTTAAAAGCAGTACTTCGCGGGGATTAAGATATATATATATATATATATATATATATAGAGAGAGAGAGAGAGAGATAGATATATATATATATATAGATTTAGATATATATAGATATACATATATAGATATAGATATATATATATATATGTATGTATGTATATATATATATATATATATATATTATATATATATATATATATATATATGTAAGCTTATAAGTACTGCCTTACTTCTCTTTAAGAAAGGAAGATGTAATGATACTTGATTTAAACGATTGGATGTCTTGGTGGGTTTGCGTAGCTTATTGTCAATATCTTTACACCTGTTTTTAAGACTTATTGACTGAAACGGGCTTTCACGAAAAAAGTTAGGGCTTTGCTACAGGATACACCCTCCACAAGTTAAACAAGTAAAAATAAAAGTGTATATTTCTGTTTTATTTAAACCTTTTAAGTTTGTATGCATAGCCCCATTTGGCTGTTTTAGTTTTTTTTTTCTTTCTTCAGTAATATTTAATCTCCTTAAAGAAAAAGAACATATGCATTTTACTTTTTTTGTATCTCTTTAGTAATATTTTAGTCAATGGGTGGGCCTCTCTGGCAGTGTCTTAAATTGGTTTGAATCCTACCTGGCAGGGAGAAAATTCTTTGTTAGTTGTGGTAATTATAACTCAAAGACACATGATATTCTATATGGTGTTCCACAAGGCTCTATCCTGGGTCCGCTGCTCTTCTCAATCTACATGCTTCCACTAGGTCAGATTATCTCGGGACATAACGTGAGCTACCACAGCTATGCTGATGACACACAGCTGTATTTATCAATAGCACCTGATGACCCCAAATCTCTTGATTAGCTAACACAATGTCTAACCTGTATCTCAGAATGGATGAATAGTAACTTTCTCAAATTAAATAAAGAAAAAACCGAAATCTTAGTGATTGGCAATAATGGATACAATGAGGCTATTAGAAATAAACTGGATGCATTAGGATTAAAAGTCAAATCGGAGGTAAAAAGCTTAGGGGTAACCGTTGATTGTAATCTGAATTTTAAATCGCATATTAATAAGATCACTAGGACAGCATTTTTTCACCTAAGGAACATAGCAAAAGTTAGATCTCTTATATCATCGAAAGATGCAGAGAAATTAGTTCATGCGTTTGTCTTTAGTCGGCTAGATTACTGTAATGCACTCCTCTCAGGACTACCCAAAAAAGACATCAATCGTTTGCAATTAGTGCAGAATGCAGCTGCTAGAATCCTTACCAGGAAAAGAAAATCCGAACACATTTCTCCAGTTTTGATGTCACTACACTGGTTACCTGTGTCATTCAGAATTGACTTTAAAATTCTGCTTATGGTTTATAAAGCTTTAAATAATCTCGCCCCGTCTTATATATCGGAATGTCTGACACCTTATATTCCAAATCGCAACCTCAGATCCTCAACTGAGTGTCTCCTTAGAATTCCAAGAGCAAAACTTAAAAGAAGTGGTGAGGCGGCCTTCTGCTGTTATGCACCTAAAATCTGGAATAGCCTGCCAGTAGGAATTCGCCAGGCTAATACAGTGGAGCACTTTAAAAAACTACTGAAAACACATTACTTTAACATAGCCTTCTCATAACTTCACTGTAATTTAATCCTGACACTCTGTATATCCAATTCATTATAATAACTATTCATTCAAAATTTGTACTAACCCCTACTCTCTCTTCTGTTTCCTTTTCCGGTGTCCTATTGGTGGTGGCTTGTGCCACCACCATCTACCCAAAGCACCATGATGTTCCAACAATGATGGATGGATTAAAAGCCAGAAGTCTGTATAACCATCAGCATCAACTGACTCAGTGAGAACCCTAACTACAAAGAGGACTATTTCATTTATGTTAGGTAGAATGCCCAAAGGGGACTGGGCGGTCTCGTGGCCTGGAACCCCTACAGATTTTATTTTTTTCTCCAGCCTTCTGGAGTTTTTTTTTGTTTTTTCTGTCCACCCTGGCCATCGGACCTTACTCCTTTTTATGTTAACTAAGGTTGTCTTATTCTAATTTCTTCTTTGTCTTTTATTCTTCTTTTCTTCATTATGTAAAGCACTTTGAGCTACTTTTTGTATGAAAATGTGCTATATAAATAAATGTTGTTGTTGTTGTTGT
>NC_041397.2:322979675-323027175 GCF_900747795.2 Erpetoichthys calabaricus
CATGTGTGTGTGTGTGTGTGCATGTGAGTGTGTGTGTGTGTGGGTGTGTGTGTGCGTGTGGGTGTGTGTGTGCGTGTGGGTGTGTGTGTGTGTGGGTGTGTGTGCGTGTGGGTGTGTGTTTGTGGGTGTGTGTGCGTGTGTGTGTCCGTGTGTGTGTGTGTGTGTGTGTGTGTGTGTGTGTGTGTGTGTGTGTGTGTGTGTGCGCGCTCACATTCACACTGCGATGAGCTGGCACCCGTCTATTGATTGGTCCTGCCTCGTGCTGTATGCGGCTGGGACTGGCGCAGCCCTGGATGGATGCGAATAATTCCACATGTACTACGAAGATATTTCAAAGTTCCTTAAAAGGTTTGAGAAATTGGCCTTCTAAGCCTACAGCTGGTTTTACATTTATTTGAAACACATACTTTGTTCTGATTGGTTCAATGCACTGCGGTGGGTTGGCACCCTGCCTGGGATTGGTTCCTGCCTTGTGCCCTGTGTTGGCTGGGATTGGCTCCAGCAGACCCCCGTGACCCTGTGTTAGGATATAGCGGGTTGGAAAATGGATGGATGGATGGTTCAATGCAGAAAGAAAATGGAAGCACAGGAAATGGGGGCTAGTACATTTGACAGAGAAAGTACTGGTGCAATGAAGCTCATCCAGAAGGACATCCATTAAATTCCCAGGACACCTCACCACAATACACCTAAAAAGTGATTACAAAAACAGCTGTACATTAATGGCACTTGTGATGATCGAGGCTCCAAGAGGCTGCATCTATGAATGAGTATCCTGCTGGTTTAACTGAAATAAGGTATAAAATTTAGGTTTCTGAGTCGGTGGTTAGGGACACACTGAGGGGGCTTTCTTTATTGCAGCCATGCCATCTTTATTAAACGTACCAAACCCCAATTCCTATCCTTTCGTTTTATTTTTATATGTGGTATATGTTAAGTATGTTTAGTTAAATGCTTATTTGAATAATTTGGAATTAAAGTATTCAGAAACACTCTATTAACACTAGCAAAGTAGTAACTAGTCTAATTAAAAGAAAAAGACAAATAATTTGCAAGACTCATCAGATACATTTTCTTTACAGCAATCCTTTTAATCATTGCTGGGCATAAGCAGTGAGGGTGAAAGGTAAATAGAGATGGTAAGGTGGTGCAGTTACACCTTGAGCTTGGGAAAGGTGCTATATACGTAAAATGTATTATTAATATTGTTATTATTCACAACAAGGTGACTGAGGTTCACACCCCGAGTGCTCCATGGAGTTTGCATGTTCTCCTGTACTTGTGTTTGAGTTTCTCCAGATGCTCTGATTTCTATATGCAGTCCAAGGACATGCAGGTTTGGCCAATTGGTGTTTCTAAATTAACCCCAGCATGTGTGTGTGTGTGTGTGTGAGTGCGTGTGTGTCCACCAGGTGATGGGCTGGCATCCCACCCAGGATTTGTTTCTGCCTTACAATCAATGCTTTCTGAGATAGGCTTTAGGTCTGAATGTGATAGAAATACACACAACCACATTGGCCACCTTTTATAAAAGACCTGTTTGAACTTCACAGTCTGTTCTTCTTTGCGAACTGAACGCAGTGAACAGATGATGAGGTGAAAACAACAGTGTAAGGGCCAATCTTGAAAAGTACAAGTTTTAAGTTAAACTCATATTAGTGTTTGCTTAAGTACAATAGAATATCATTTTCTTCTTCTACAGTAGCTATTAGAATATGGTAACCTGTAGACTTTTACCCCCATAATTTAATATGAGATTGAACTTTCTCGCTCTAATCAGTAATACTGTGTGTTCATTGAGAATTAGTCTCATGGCCAGCATGGGCTGAATGACCCACTTGTGGTGTGTAAATGAGGTAATCATACAGTTATCTGACCGTTAGAAATGGCTCAACTGTATAAGCAAACTTAAACAATACAACAAGATATATAAGCTTTAAACAGAACTTTTCTTAAACATATTTCTTTTCTTTGCTATATTGATTTTTTTCTCTATTATTTGTGTGAACTGTTTTGGTTTGAATTTTTCACTAAAGCTTTTAAAAAACAAACATATTTTGTCTGTGAAATCACTTCAACGTGTCAGAACTTTGGTAATTTTGAATAAACGCAGCTACAATTTGTAGGTCTGAAGGCGTTGAACTAGAATTGGACACTTGTGCTCCAGAACTCATCAACGAAAGAAAAAGACCTGAGCTACTGTGAGGTACTGTACTCTTTTCTTCTATCTCTGCCTGATTGTAAATGAAAGCAAGGTCGCCGTACCAGAACTTGAGAAGATTTGTGATAGAATATAAAGGCATCATGGAGGATCGCTTGTGCTTTTGCCTGAGTTACAGAAGCCTGACTTGTCTGTATTGTTGGAGCGTCTCGATTGTGATGTAGCTGTTGCTAGAAAGCGGTTTGCCTGGACACACACTGTCAGAGACACACGCTGCTGTGAACATGGTGATGTCCAAGCTTAGCTCAAGTGAAGATACCAGGAGTGATGTGAGGATGGAGTACAGAGAATGTGCTTAAGGATCTTAAAGATCACATAAAGAAAAGGCAACATTGACTTTCCCAACTTATGGCTGAGATTGAAAGCCTTAAAGACACTGCTGATAATTTCACCTTTCGTGAGACATGAAGTCAGACTGAAGAGCTGTACGGAAGAGTAATATCTATGCTAAGTAAAGAAGGTGCAATTAAAAAACAGAAAATAACGTTCACAGATTTGGGATGAATTTAGTGATGCTACAGCGGCATGGCTTAAAGACACGAAGAGCTTTTCAGCACGCTTACCTGACGAACACTTTGTTAATCAATTCACAGAGATGCAGCTGTAAGACTGAGATCACACCAAACCCAGAGTCCTGCAAGCTTCTTAGTTAAAGTGCGTTCTTGATAGTAAGTGTGGCTCATCATCCCAGCTGAGCGCTGTGGCAACGTCACCCCCTTCGACAGAATCCTACAAAGTCAAAGCTACTAAGCTGTTAGCTCAACAGAGGGAGAAACAAGATAAACCTCCAGCGCCACACACAAGTACCAATATTTAATGGTGATCCTCTAACACACACGTCGTTCACTCAAGCCTTTGATTATGCTGTGGACAATGTGTTTGAAAATGATCGCAATAAACTGCACTTTCTAGAGCAGGATACTAGAGGCCGCCCTTAAGAGTTCGTTCAAGCCTGTCTCAGACTCAGACCAGAAGCAGATTATCAAAAGGCACGACAACTGCTCAACACCTACTATGGAGATAGTAAGCAGATATATAGAGCACACATTAAAAAGATTATGAACCGGCCTCAGATCAAGTCAGCAGAAGATGGAGGAGCATTGGTAGATTTGGCTCTTTTTCTCTGTCGCTGTATGGATGTACCACCTACTGCAAGAGGAAATCAGAAATGAATTTGATATTGGTTAAAATTGCACTCCTTATGAATTGAAGCGTGAGTGGACATGAGTAGCTTGCAGTACTAAAAGAAGGGAAGGAAGAGACGTAAGAGTGGATGATTTAATAGATTTTTTCATTTACAAGCTCAGAATACCTCTCATTCAGTGCATGGCGCAGCTTACATGGAGAAAAAAGAAAGGACCAGAAAGGGAAAGAATCCTCTGAATTGCTGCTCAGAGAAAAGGGAATCAAGATCTCTGCAACATGCATCTGTGCATTTAAAAAGCCTTGTGTATTCTGCAATGGCCAGCATACTCTTGCTGAATGCACTAAAATCAAACAACTGCCACATAAAGACAGAATCGACTTTCTGAAATCTAAAGATTTATGCTTTATAAATATGTGGATGCTAGGGATCACTGTTGCCCCTTTTAAACCCAACAGACAGACACACAGGACACAAGTTCAAAGTACCAAGAAGATGTTTAATATTTCTCTTCTTTAAATAGTCCCCAAAGTACCACAGCCACCACTGATACAAGTAATGATAATAACAATAAACACAATTCTCTTTCCCTTTCCTCTTCCACACCTCCAGCAAGTGTTGTCTCCTTCCTCCCAACTCTGGCTCACCTGCTGGCTCTTCAGCAGTGCTTTAAATAGTCCTTGACCAGGAAGTGCTTCCGTTCTTCCTTCCACGTGACTGGCCAGCACTTCCGGGTCAGATGGAGGACTTGAGGTTTCTTCAGCCCGGAAGTACTTTGGAGCTTCCATCCTCGTGACTTGGGAGTACTTCCGGGCTATGAATGAAACACAACTCCTCCGGTCCTCTTGTAGTGTCCCCTGGCAGCACCCACAGTATCCAGCAGGGTTGTGGTATTACACTACATCCGGGGTACTCAATAGGCGGACTCCGGTCCGCATCCGGACCCAAATACGGTTAAATCTGGACCGACGCCAAAACAAACATGCAAATTTAATCATAATCCAAATGAGTTCTCAATGAAGTGCGCAATTGTGATTCCGCGCGATATATCTTTGAGGTTTCTACTCGGTTTGGTTGCTTCATCTATGTCCAATCACAGCAGTTGTAACAGTATCGTTCCCACTACTCCCCGCCTCCCCCCCAATACTCGCTCGCTCGCTCATTCACGGCAGCCAGATTTATGTACCGGTCACGTGCTCTGGGTCAGGCCGGTGAACAGGCAGTCTCATCACTCGCAGGCAGTGCAAATTTCGATAACTGAATTTTTTTTTTGCTGACTGAAAGTGAAGATGGCTGGCTCAAGACAGTACATTGATAAGAAAAGAAAAGTTGATTTTGAAAACCGCGAATTTAAGAGTGAGTGGACAGAAAAATATGCGTTCGCGCTCCCCGTGGGAAGCAGAAAACCAAAGTGTTTAATCTGCAACGAGACGGTAGCAATAATCAAAAGTGGTAATGTGAAACGCCATTATGAAACCAAGCATGCACATTTTGAACAAAATTACCCTCAGAACTCAGAGGTAAGGACCATAAAAATAAACCAGCTGAAATCATCATATGAAGCTACAAGCAGTGTAATAGTTAGATCAGCCACACAACAGGAGCGGGCAACAGAAGCCTCACTTAGAGTAGCATGGGTCCTGGGAAAAAACAAGAAACACTTCTCTGATGCTGAAGTAGTCAAAGAGTGTATGAGTGAAGTGGTGACTGCTCTGTTTGAAGGGACTCAAAAGGATGAAATAATCCAGAAAATAAACCAAATACCCTGTTCTGATTCCACTGCTGCAAGACGAGCTGAAATACTCGCTGATGATTTGCTTGAACAACTTAGTTCTGCTATAAAAAAAGCCAAATTCATTTCGTTGGCTGTGGATGAATCCACAGATATCACGGACAATGCACAACTCATGGTCTTTGTCAGATTTTTTGATGAAGAAAAGGGAGAATTTCATGAAGATGTTTTGGGTCTCACAAACCTCCATGGACACACAAGGGGGGATGATATCTATGAAGCAGTGACACAGATGCTTAGAGACAGAGCGATAGACCTGAAGCATGTTGTTTCCATTGCTACTGATGGCGCACCATGTATGATTGGGAAAGAGAGGGGATTAGTGTCACGCTTGAGAACTCACCACCCTGACCTCATGGCATACCACTGCATAATTCACCAGATGGTTTTGTGTGCCAGCCTTGGAGAAAGGTACTCAGAAGTCATGACAACAGTCATGAAACTAGTCAATTATCTGAGAGCATCCTCTGCTTTGCAACATCGTTTATTGCGCTCATTTCTAATAGAGGTGAATGCAACATTTGATGATTTGCTCCTTCACAACAATGTCCGGTGGCTTAGTAAAGGCAAGGTACTGGAGCGTTTTTGGGCACTGCGGAAAGAGCTGGAGACATTTCTGTTGGATCAGAAGAGTGCAAAAGCCAACCGTTTGTGGATTTCATGAAGAATGACGAGAAAATGGAAATTGTTGCTTTTCTAACGGACATTACTTCCCATCTTAATGACCTTAATATGAAGCTCCAAGGCAAAAACAGCACAGTGTGTGACCTCATGTTAGCTCTCCGTGCTTTCCATAGGAAGCTGGAGGTGTTCAAATGTGACTTACAGCAGGACCTGCTTCACTTCCCAAGACTTTTGGATCAGACTGCAGGAAAACATCACCATCACAATTATGCTGAATTCCTGGACAAGCTGATTAAAAATTTCCAAACTCGCTTTGAAGATTTCCCTTTGGGAAAACAAGTCTTGCTGTGCATCGAAAATCCATTTCTTGTCAAAAATATTGCAGAATTCTCAAATGAAGCCACAAAAGTCTTCCAATGGGCCAGTGCTGCTTCTCTGCAAACAGAGTTAATTGAGCTACAAGAAAACCTAGCACTGCAGGAATCTCACTGTGACCTTGTCACCTTCTGGACAAAGATGGTTACTGCGGCAGGTGTTCCTCTCCTGCAGAAGATGGCCCTTCAAATTCTTACAATGTTTCCCTCAACGTACTGCTGTGAATCTGCCTTTTCCACTATGAACATGGTGAAAAACACATACCGCAACACCCTCACCAATGAACATTTACATCAGTGCCTCCGCCTTGCCCTCACACCTTTTATGCCCAAGTTCAAACAACTGGTGGCACAAAGAAGGTGTCACCTTTCACACTAAAAGGCCTACCATGTCATTTTTTTGTGTATAGTTCTAAAGTTTGGGGATTGCCTTTTTTTGGAGTTCTCTATTTGGAATTTGACCGTCACTTTTCCGGACCTCAGACTGAATGGAAATTTAGTAAGTGGACCTTTCAAATTTATATTTGAGTAGCCCTGCACTACATGTCCCTTAGTGCCCTGCGGGAATCCGGGACACCTCTGCAGTCCAGGGGAGCTGCCATCTAGCATCCTGGGGGAGGCAGTGTACTATGAAAGCTTCCATCTCAGGGGTGTCCCGGCCGGGTTGAGCTGCTGGTCGTCTGTTACAGCTTTCATTGTCTCAAACAGGGGCACCTAGGTAAGACCTGTAAAGAAAAAATAAAGTGTCAGACATGTTCTTTGCAGCACCCAGACATCTGGCACAGTAAAAAAGAGTTTGGAGCAACATCCACTAAAACTACTTCTAGTAAAGCTACATGCACTGAAGGGGAATCCGAGCAGGGAACTTGCACCTTTACTGGGGCTGGTGAAGAGTGAGTACTGTATTTGGTTCCTGTTAAGGTAAAATCTAAGAAGAGTGAAAGGTATGTAGAAACATACACCTTTATAGATCTCGGCAGTACAGTAACAATCTGCACTGAAAAACTTCAGAGACAATTAAGCCTTCAGGGGAGAAGAACACAAGTATTGCTCAAAACTATGAATAACTATGATGATGACTTAAAAACTCTAACCCAACGTTCTGTCTTATCAGATTTGCAAATCTGTGGTCTCCATGATGAGAAATATATTGATTTGTCAAAGGTCTTTACGCAGGTCTCCATTCCAGTGGGAAGAGAAAATATTCCACAACAAGAGGATATTGAGAAGTGAACATATCTTTTTTTTTTTAATGTATTAACACTAGAATTACCAAAGCCTAAAAAAAAACTTGTAGTTCCGTCCCACCTTAAATTCCTTCGCACCTCTCCGTCAGCATCTTTTGTCTTGTAAATGTGTCGATAAGCAGCAAGTAGCAAGCAGCCTGCTACCACATCCCCCCACCGCCGCACAAAGTTTTCTCAGCTCAAGTCTGTTTACATGCATGTCAGTTACTTAGAGTTGTATTGAGTAAATTCTATATCGTTATTTGGAACACATGCATTTCATGTGTGTTCCATGTCTACAACAATCTATGTAAACACATAGTTAAAACAGAAACGTTTGTCATGTTTTAGTAATAATTGACAAAATGTAGACATGAAGTGTATAATGTGTGAAGACTGAAGTCCAAATATCAAATAAACACTTTCACAAAAGGTACAAGTATAACAAAACAAGGGTGCTTTTATTCAAGAATATAACTGCAGAAAAAGAACCCGTGCTAGGGTGTGACATTGACACGGCCTTAATCCGACTGCTTTGATGGTTAATCAAAGTGTCACAGTTTTGATCCTGCACAACTCCATTTTGAGAAGTGAACCGCTCTTATTCTTACTATTTTAGAGTAAAAACATACATTTGATTTGAGTCTGTGACAGCCATTGTAAATATATGGTACTTGTAAAGGTTAGCGTTGTTTTTTTTAATTCAATTTTAGTCTCCCAGTTATGTTCACACTTCCCCCGATCGCGCTATAGCAGGGGTGAACTGAGATAATGACGAGGGTTATACATCGGAGAAAGAATGCACGTCGCACGTTTGCCATCGCTGTAGTGTGTCTTTTTCTGCAGTTATATTCTTGAATAAAAGTGCACTTGTT
The DNA here is from genome assembly GCF_900747795.2 of Erpetoichthys calabaricus. NCBI lineage: Eukaryota > Metazoa > Chordata > Cladistia > Polypteriformes > Polypteridae > Erpetoichthys > Erpetoichthys calabaricus. Next base: position 322,987,932 of record NC_041397.2, read on the forward strand.
TTGTTATACTTGTACCTTTTTTGAAAGTGTTTATTTGATATTTGGACTTCAGTCTTCACACATTATATGCTTCATGTCTACATTTTGTGAATTATTACTAAAACATGAAAAATATTTCTGTTTTAATGATGTGTTTACATAGATTGTTGTAGACACGGAACACACATGAAATGCATGTGTTCCAAATAACGATATAGAATTTACTCTAGTCTATGCAACTCTTAAGCATCTGACATGCAGGTACACAGACTTGAGCTGAGAAAACTTTGTGCAGCAGTGAGGAGATGTGATAGCAGGCTGCTTGCTGCTTATTGTAACATTTTAAAGACAAAAGACACTGATGGAAAGGTGCAAAGGGATTTAAGGTGGGATGAATCTATGAGTTTTTTCATAGGCTTTGGTAATTTGAGTGTTAAAAGCAAGTAACATTTCATACAAGAAAGTCAAACTTGACAAAACTAAGTTCAAATCAACCTCCACCAATGAGAAAGAGAGCCAGGCCAGCAGCCAGAGTAAAACATAAAGAGTAGGAAAATAAATAAATAAAATAAAAAGGGAAGAAAATCCATTTGCCCAATTTAAATGTTTATTCTAAAATTAGATACTGTCAGCTTTTAAAAAAGTTTTTGCAGAGATCCACTGAGTGAGAATTAGATTTTTTCCGATTTGAAATAATATATAATATCAGTTACCCACTGACTTAACACTAGAATTACCAGAGCCTACGAAAAAACTCGTATATCCGGCCCACCTTAAATCGCTTCTTAAATCCGTTCACACCTCTCCGCCAGCATCCTTTGTCCTCTAAATGTGCTGATAAAAGACAAGCTGCCAGCAGCCGGCTATTCCATCCCCCCACCGACTTAGAACGTGAGCGAAGTTTTCCCAGCTCACGCCTTGATTGATTATATGGGAGTGAAGTGGAGTTTTACAGTGGAAATAACAGATCATTATTCTAAAGTAATCTGTGTAAACACATTGTTAAAACAGAAACTTTTTCATATTTTAGTAATAAATGTTACAAAATGTAGTAGGCATAAATTATAGAATATATAAAGCCCGAGTTCCAAAGATCAAATAAACAATTTTACAAAAGCTTCAAGAATGATTCAACAGCTTCTGTGGTGTAGCGCGTTAAGATTTGCCTCTTAACGCAGAGCAGCTTTTCCTTGCCTCACAGACCTGAGTTCGATTCCCCGCTGTTGATGAAGTGTTGCTTTTTTTTTTTTTCTTTTAAACCTCAAACGGACATAAAATTTATACATTGGTATGCACTGTTAGTTACTGAGATCGTTATATTTTCATGTGGGATGCTCCTTTTCAAATATTTTTTTAACAATTGAGACTGCAATTAACAGGAACAACTGTCCTTATAACTTATTTTTAAGATCCATAACACACAGACAGACAGAGCACTGCGTAATTGAGAGACAGACAGGCAGAGAAGTCACTAGATATATAAAAAAACAGGGAAGCCACGTGTACTGAAAGAAAAAAAGAACAACATGTGCGTTGTCCCAGCTGCACTGAATAAGCGCAGGCGCTCTAACATCACCCCTCCCCCGATCTTACTTAGAGAGTCAGGGACAAAGGATGCTGGCGGAGAGGTGTGAACGGATTTAAGAAGCGATTTAAGGTGGGCCGGATATACGAGTTTTTTCGTAGGCTCTGGTAATTCTAGTGTTAACTCTTTTAGGGCTAATTTTTTTTTGTTTCTTTTCTCCCAGGGCTGAATATTTTTCCAAAAACTAACATTTTTTAAAAAAGAACACAAAGCAATTGTTTAACATATCAAATCAACAAAACATATTTCCTTTTGACAAATGTTACTGTCTTGCATGTTGTATGAGCCTGCATACTCTATGATTTCACATACATATCACATACATTTTACACAGCAAAGTCTGATCTCGCTCAAAGCAGCCAATTTCAGTCATTGCCACATTGCACTCCTTACAATACGTGTTGCTTTGGTGCCTATTTTTCAATTGTCTGTTGCTGCATTTTCTCACATATATTGTTAGTGTGTACTGTAGAGAGACAAGTCACCCATTTGCCATCGTGCCATGCCACTGCCACCAAGTTTTCTGCCTGCATGAAAACCGTATTGTCACCTCTTTTCATCTTCTGAAACTTTATGAACTTTATGTATGGCATTATAGCCTGGCTCACCCCATGGGATTTGCTTCTGTTTATTACAGAAGTGAATAAAACTTTGCAGCAGCACGTACCTAAGCCACCAGGGGACAAAACACGTTTGGACCAATGCTCCCTGAAGTTATATCACCAGTTCTGTCCCATCTCTATTTGTAATGCCACAGCGCGCTTCATCTCGTCTTTCGTTGTGGGTTTCCACTTTGAAAAACGAGAATGCGATGCAAACGCAGCCCGCGATTCAAAAAAAATCTGTGCCTACTTGTTTGTCTCGTCTGACAGTAGCTGAAAAGCAGCATCAGGAGAGAGCAGCCTGAAGTACAGCAGCTGGTGATCTGTCGTGTCCAAAAGCAAGCCATGCCGTCTTGTAAACTCCGGTAGCCAGATCGGCTCTCAACGGATCAATGTCTGTGTATTTATCCCATGCGAACCTTGCCATAGATGCATCGGCTGCGCGAAGGCACTCAACTGGCAGCAGATCCGCTGGCGCGGCATCGGCTGGTGTCTGATCAGCTGATGCCTGCTTCTCACTCTCTTGCTCGATCTCCTGATCACTGCCAATAAAATCCGATTCTGAAAAATCAAGAGTCCGACTCCGCGATAATGCGCAAAACATTGTCTGCCGAGTGTTTTCTTTTCTGCACTTGCTTCGCTGCCTTTTCACATGTCGGTGCCATCTTACCATTGTTTACATTTCGCAACTCACGCACATGCAAGGTTTAGTTGCCGAGTCAACGAGTCTAGCATTTCTCCAAGCACAGAGGGAATGCCTGTGACGTGACAGTGAGATTTGTCGCCATTAACAGCTGATTGTCGTCCCCTATCCCTGGATGTCAACTTTTGTCGACATTAGCCTTCAACACCTCCTGTCGACAAAAGTCGACATCCGCCCTAAAAGAGTTAAAAGAGATGAGTTAGGATTCCTCCAGTAACCCCAGCCCACCTTAAATCCGTTCACACCTCCTCATCAGCGTGTTTTGTGTTGTAAATGTGTTGATCAACACAAGCAGAAAGCAGCCTGCTATCCCATCACCTCCTCAATGGAGCTCAACTCGGGCAAAAAGTTCTCCCAGCTCAAGTATGTTTATCTGTGTGTGAGGTGCCTGGAGTTGTACAGGGTAAATAATATATCGTTATTTGGAATACATACATTTCATGTGTGTCTACAACGATCGGGAGAAATGTAGGATAGCAGGAAATGTGAGGCAAAAAATGTTGAACACATAACTAAAACAGAAACTTTTTTCATGTTATACTAATAATTGGCAAAATGCTGATGTGAAGTATATAATGTGTGGTCAGTGGGCCATACAAAGAGACAGATGACCTCACAAAACAAAGTGGTAAGCTGCCCAAACATTCAGTCAATTGTGTGTCAATATCAGAAATTGAGGATATGTTGTTTCAGCAGTACAATTCAGACTTTCCAGAGCACATCTGTGAAGAAAAGGAGGCAGTGTCATAAGTTCATGCGCATAGCCTCAGAATCTGAGAGACTGGCAGGTGGCCACTATTGCTTAAACTTGCCTTTTTAAAATGAAACACTTAAAATGCTGAACAATTGCTGTGTAGCTGAACAGCGTGCTATTGGATTCAAGAGAAAACTATAAAGCCTTCATGAAAGACATTATTGAGAAGGGTTACGCTGTCAAGGTATCCAAAAAAAGCCTGAATTGCAATGAAGGCAGAGTGTGGTACATCCCACATCACCACATCCCAATCACCACACAAACCAAAGGGGACACAACAAATTTTAGCTCTTGTAAAAATGGCTCACCAGTACCTCGACTTCCTCAGATGTCTGTGGGCAGCTCACATTTCTCCATGTTTTCTAATAAACCTCTACAAGTGCGAAGTGGAGTCTTTCTTCATGGGCTGCATCACATCCTGGTAAGGCACCTGCTCAGCTCAATAATGTAAGGCCCTGAAGAGGTTGGCGAAGGTGGCACACAACATTACTGGCACTCAGCTGCCTCCTCTCTTAGAGAGACAAACAGGGTCACTAAACACCTCAGCCACCCTGGCAGCTGCCTTTCTTACTCATCCCCTCAGGGCTGTTGGCACTCGTACACCTTATCTAATTAGTCGTTTGTAAAGTTTTACCTGAGAACGTGACACAGCGCTCTGCATCTGCACGTAGTGAAGGGCTCTATAGAAAAATAAACTGAACTGAATTGAATTAAACTATAAATATGCCAGAGATGAGCTGACTTGAGACTTGTCTTTGATATGATTTTTGAATTTATTAAGTTAAGAATTGTTATTGTCCTTTTATATTTGTCTCAAGGCACAGTCATGGGAGTTGAGCAGCTAAGCATTTCACTGCATGTTGTACTCTTTGTAGAATTTGTTTGTGACAAATGAAATTTGATTTGATGGTGACGTACAATTCTGACTTGCAGACACACAGCGCAAAGTAACATTCCAGACCTGCAGATCAAAAGTCCTTGTATTTAAATGTGTTTCTTCACCAAAGAATCAAATTTAGTTTTAACGGTCGAGATTTACAATTTCTGTTTTTTGTCACACACTTGCAGGCACACTTCACGTGAGGAAATATTGGTTAGTTTGGTTTAGTTTAAAGAACAGATGAGAATAATTAAAGTGTTTGAGATCTTCCCACACAACACGGTGGGTTCAGAGCTGGGACTGACAGAAATCCTTCAGGGGTACATCCTCTGATTCTACTCACCTGAAGGCCAAGGTATCATTTGGAGCTGGTGAGATTACAAGGGATTCCTGCTCTGAGTTAGGTCGATAGTGAGACACCTGAAAAGTAAGAACAGAAGTGCCATGAAGCTTTGGGAACTGGAAAATAGATTTCAGATGACCTGCTGTTTAAAAGTATGGAGAAGAAATTTACCAACAGGCATGTGCAAGAAAAAAAAGACATACTGTATCTGTGTACAAATGTCACAGGTCAGAACTCACAGAAGCCATCGCCATTGAGCACAGGCACAGCAGAACCAGCAAGGCGGCGAGTCTCATCATCATGGTGGTGGTGGTGCTAACACCGAGACGTCTGTTCAGGGCAGCAGCAACACCTCTTTATATTACTGACAAGTAAGCCTGCAATTCTCTAGAGAATCGTAAATCCAAGAATGGCAATCAGTTTCTGTTCCATCTGATATTTTGATGGATGAAATATCATGGAGGGTGGGTGCGTCTGGGGAAATGTCATTTAATTAAATAAGCATATCTGTACTAAAGCGGTTTCGTTTTGTGGAGACGTGATTCCGTTGCCTTTGCTGACACCGACTGCTGGCAGAGCGGAGCACAGCAAGTTTTGTTTACAGGTTGTGGTGTTCGTGTGCCAGCCACTGAGTCTGGGAAGCCGCTGAGTTTGAGTCTGTGACCGTAATGTGATCTGTATTACTGGCACAGTGGATTAGAGCAAGTGTACTATATAGGTTGTGTTGTTTGGGCGCCACCTACTGACTCTGGGAAGCTGCTGCGTTTGACTCTGGGGCGTGCGCCACGGCGCAGTACGTGTGCGCCTCGGTGGAAAGCCACTGCGTTTGACTCTGGGGCGTCACGGCCTGTGAGTTCTTTGATTCTGGTGTTTGTGAAGCGCGTTGTAGGAGCCTCCGTTTATTGTTTTTATCCATGGGGTCTCGGAAGCCGCTGCGTCTGACTCTGGGGCGGGTGCCACGGCGCAGTACGCATGCGTATCCACTGACTCTGGGAAGCCGCTGCGTTTGACTTTGGGGCGGGCGCCACGGCGCAGTACGCATGCGCCTCGGTGCGTCCGCCGTGCATAAATTAAACTGTTTAGTAATACAGATCAGGCAGGAGGGGGGGGCAGTTTTGCATGGTGGATATGACATCAACTTTCCACAGGCTGTGTAGTAAGAGGAAATGTCAAATTCTTACATCAGATGATTGTGTAATTATTCAGTTCCAGAAACATTCTGCTGAAAAGTCACAGAGTTAAACCTAAAGGTCATCTTCTGTGTTTAGATGTCATGACAAAGAAATTGGCATTTAAAAGCAGTGTCACTGAGTGTCATCCTTGGATTTGATTCTCTGCCCCTGACTTCATGTCTGTCTGTCTGTCATAAAACAACATTTGGTCCACGTATTTTTATGGTAATTTGCCTGAAGAGTTCCATTTACATTCAGATGGAGCAAACAGAGCGTGCTGTTCAAGTCCATGACTTATGTCAAGCCTCCATTGACAAACCATTGGCCGGTTTTCAAAACCATCTGTCTTAAAACAGAGAAACATTGCACGTCACCTCCATTACTGATGTTGTAGCGAAAAATTGTCACCAGAAGTCTTTTTACCTGAAATGAAAGGTATTAGGAGTCTTGGGATAGGCAAACAGAGTCTACAATTTTATTGCAATAAAATAACAATAAAAACAACATGGACTCAACTCAATACGGCCAAATTGAGCTGAGCCCCGAACAGTTCCGGACTCAAAACTTATATAGCCTTTTCTTATCACCCCGACGTCGTTCAAATTAGCTCATTTGCTCTTTTTTTCTGAAAATGCTTAACATTCTAATTTATGCTTAATCTAATGTTTCAGAAGCTTTTAATTACTTTTATGGCTATTTATGCTAATATGCTATTTATGCCTAATGTAAAAATTTTTTTCTTCTATACTAAGTCATCGACTTATTCATTTTTCTTTGAGAGATAACTTCAACTTGTGTGGTTTGAATGTTTTCTTCACTTGTTTATCCAATAGCTGCTCCTGATGGCCAAACAGATCCCAGTACAAGTCAATCACTGGCCACTCCAGTGCATCAAAATGAAAACTCTCTGCCAAAATCAAATGTTAGAAAACACCGGGGTGAACACTGAATTGCTTTTCAATCATTTTTTACAGATTTGTTTTAGTGTCATTGCTTAAAGTGCAAATTAATAATTTGTTAACTTTCATTCTTATTTGATGTTAGTTTAGCATGCAAAATCTGTCTAGTTTTTATGACAAAGTTACATTTAAGCGCCTTGGCACGTGCTAAACATTGTAAAGGTTTATCACAACCTGCATACCCAGTTGGAAACTGGATGGATGTTATAGGGAGGAGTAAATGCAATTTGTTAATTGACTGTGATCAATGATACATTTCCAGCATTTCATCAAAATACAGCCAGTCATAGCAATCAAGCCACACAGACCAGCCGAGACCCTGACCGGGCTAACAATGAAACCCAAACTCCTAATGATGTGAGGCAGGAATGCCAGGTCTGTACGGTCATTCTCTGCCATTTGTGCTAAGTAACCTGATTGAAACTGGAGGAATGTGCATAACGTTAGTTCAGTTCTCGTCTCATGATCGTATGCTGCACACCTGATCGATCTCTGTCACCCAGTGGTGTATTTGGCATGGAAATTATGGTGTGGCCACACAAACATTTTCCTTGTATTACATCACCTGACCTTGGCATCAATGCCTTCTTGCCATCTTTGCTGATTCAATATTTCAGCTGGCTTCGTACGTGCCTTTCAGAGCCATCTTTTCTCTGTGGTATCATTCTTTTAGCTTCCTATCCTTGGACACAGGTGTTCTCAATCTTCTCTTCTTTATCTGTTCTTTCCCACACTAGCAATTCTGCTGTAAGCTTAAAAAATAATGCAAAATGACTTGATTTTTTAGTTAACTATTTACTTGATCTATCTTATTTTCTTAACATTCTAATTTATGCTTAATCTAATGTTTTAGAAGCTTTTAATTACTTTTTATAGCTCTTTATGTTAATTTGCTATTTTTATGCTAAAATAAAAAAAATTCCTTCTACAATTTAACCTCTCACACTACATGAATGGTGTGTGGTGGAGCCAGGAGACTGAATGTGCAGGCAGGGGATGAGGCAGAGTGAAGATCTTTGGAGTTACATGGAGGGAACTGGGAAGATCAGTGACATGAGGGACAGGGAGAGAGATGCTGTGTTTGACAATGTACCAGCACCAGTGATGATAACGATACAATGTCAGTCCAATAGTGCTACAAAAAATCACATAAAGTGAAGAAATAGTAATGTGTTATTTTGTCATACAGTGTTAAACGATATTTGAACAACAACAACATCATTGAGCAATTGGCTACCCTCTCTACTGCTGTGAGGCAAAGTTAGTTCAGGAGATGCAAGATGCAATTGATAACATGGAGAAGATGCAACAATTGTGTGTGTGTTTAGACCCATTAAAAATAGCATGGCTATAGATGGGGAGGAGGACAATGAGGACGGCATGTTCACAGATCTCACTTGCTGTGTATTAGAACCACTGGAGAAGCAAGCAGTACAAACACAGTCTGTCCTACTGACATCTCCCATTGGGCAACTGTGCCTGTTATTTCTGTAGTAGTGTGGAAGAGTAATTTTAGGGTAACATAGCTTTCTTCTTAAAGAAATAACAAAAAGAGTTAATAAATGTCAGAAACCTTTACAGGCATAACAGGAAACCATATAAAGGTCAAGTGAACAACAAATTGTCCTGAAAGATGACTAAGAGATGACTAAGAAGGAAGCAAGTCAAGTCAAGTCAAGTTGGGGAGTATGCACTGGTACAGCATGTTGCCGCATCCACTACACAACAAAACAACTTGGATCCCTGTTGGCAACCCCCCCAGGCAGACACGTGGTCCAGTCCCACCCTCTGGAAATGATCCTCTATCTGCCGCAGCCAAGTGTTATGTGGGCAACCCCTTGGCCTGGTCCAGCCACTCGGGTCCCCAACAATGAGGATCTCATGAGCTGGATCACCCTCGGGGAAACACGCCACATGGCCGTAGTGCCGTAACTGACGCTCCCTCACAATGCAGGTCATGTGCCTCATTTGGGACTCCATGAGCAACCGCTCATTCAACACAAACTCAAACCAACGGTACCCAAGGATTTTCCAGAGAGACACAGTGCCAAAGGAGTCCAGTCTTCGTCTCAGGTCACTGGACAACGTCCGTGCACCAGAAGCAGAAGCACCAGAACTCTAAAGACTTGGACCTTCGTCCTTTTGCATAGATATCGGGAGTGCCACACACCCCTTTCTAGTGACCTCATGACCCCCCCATGCTCTTCCAATCCATCTACTGACTTCATAGGAAGAGTCACCAGAGTCACATGAAGGTTACTGCCAAGGTAAGTAAACCTCTCGACAAGGTCGACACTCTCTCCGCAAACAGACACACTGCTGATGGATGTGCCCAAGAGGTCATTAAAGGCCTGGATTCTGGTTTTTATCAGGACACTCGCAAGCCCAGACATTCAGACTCAGACAGTTGTGATATGCACAGAAACTTCAAGGGTGGTAGTTCATCTCAAAAAGTATAAGAAGAATCAGAATACAATAGAGTAGACTTTTACTTTATATACGTCATTTGGGTGTGAACCAATGAACCAATCAAAGTAAAAGTATGCACTGATTGACACTGTTAAGTAAATTCAGTAGTTTATGAAATTAACCTCTATTCTGTGTTTTTCTGATCATTCTCACCAGGCTGTAACTGACTGATTTTGATGAACGCTCCCTCTAAGACATTTCGCCGAGGATTAAATAAAAGATACCATGAGCAGCTTTTCTCCTGCCTGATTACTGATTTATCCTGTTAGAGGATACGTTTCTTTCTTTAATAAGATGTTACATTTCTACCACAGTAGGCAGCCAGTATGGTTGTTGGCTGTTCACAAAGAGACTACACCACAAGTCACCTGGTGGATTCTGGACATTCAGTCGTGTAAGACCTAGGGTCCTCGATCACCGGCATTCTCTATACAGTAATCCCTCCTCCATTGCGGGGGTTGCGTTCCAGAGCCACCCGCGAAATAAGAAAATCTGCGAAGTAGAATCCATATGTTTATGTGGTTATTTTTATATTGTCATGCTTGGGTCACAGATTTGCGCAGAAACACAGGAAGTTGTAGAGAGACAGGAACGTTATTCAAACACTGCAAACAAACATTTGTCTCTTTTTCAAAAGTTTAAACTGTGCTCCATGACAAGACAGAGATGACAGTTCCGTCTCACAATTAAAAGAATGCAAACATATCTTCCTCTTCAAAGGAGTGCGCGTCAGGAGCAAAGCCTGTCAGAAAGAGATAGGAAAGCAAAGAAATCAATAGGGCTGTTTTTCTTTTAAGTATGCGAAGCACCGCGGCACAAAGCTGTTGAAAGCGGCAGCTCACACCCCCTCTGTCAGTAGCAGGGAGAGAGAGAGAGAGAGTTTGTTTTTCAATCAAAAATCAATACGTGCCCTTCGAGCTTTTAAGTATGCGAAGCACCGTGCAGCATGTCGCTTCAGGAAGCAGCTGCACAAAAGATAGCAACGTGAAGATAATCTTTCAGCATTTTTAGACGAGCGTCCGTATCGTCTAGGTGTGCGAACAGCCCCCCTGCTCACACCCCCTACGTCAGAATCAGAGAAAGTCAGCGCAAGACAGACAGAAAAGTAAGCTGGGTAGCTTCTCAGCCATCTGCCAATAGCGTCCCTTGTATGAAATCAACTGGGCAAACCAACTGAGGAAGCATGTACCAGAAATTAAAAGACCCATTGTCTGCAGAAATCCACGAACCAGCAAAAAATCCGCGATATATATTTAAATATGCTTACATATAAAATCCGCAATGGAGTGAAGCTGCGAAAGGTGAAGCGCGATATAGCGAGGGATCACTGTACTCTAATTTTAATGCTCTTTCCTAAGTCTACAACCTCTTAGTTAGGTCTGCTTGTCCGAGAGGGGAGATGTTATGTGGGGAGCCATGCCAAGCACTGTTACAGGCCACGTCACTAATTTGCTTTTCAGGAAGTGCTTAGGTGCACATACCTCTTTAGGATGAGGGTGTGCAGGGGGGGGCTCCATTAACAGTCCTGCCTCAGATCTGGATGCACATGAGAGATATGCACAAATCTGGTGGGTGTGAAGAGTCACACAGACCTCAGTGCGAGTCAAGGAGCCGCTACTCCAGACCATACCTGAAGCTGAGTATGAGAAGCCATGGAAGAAAGAGAAAGGGTCCAAAAGCGATTAGGACAATACTCACCACTGGAGCGAGTGCTGGAGAAGCTGATGGCTGCAGGTGGGCATGTGAATGAGGACACTTAAAGTGTAGGTGTGGTGGCTCAGGCCAGTGGAGACATAAAGGTCACATTGTGCTCTCTGATTGGAGGATTGAGATGGGGTCATGTAATAAAGAGGCACAAAGCACCTGAGAGGAGGTCTTGATGGCAGCAGGAAGAGCTCATACATCAGGAGCTAAGGGAAGCCAAAGCACAGGTCATTGTAGTGGGGGGATTTGATTGAGCCAGTAGTAGCTTGTTGCTTTTTTGTGAAAGTCTTTATTTTTCTTGATTTAGCAATTAGAAGAAGAAGAAGAGATTTGCTTTCTTTTGTTTATAAATATTTTTCTTTTCTTACTTTTTTTCAATATTTATTTTAATGTGTCATCATGGACTGTGTTATTGTGTATTGATGACACAACACTTTTTTGGATATTCTTTATTCTCATTCTTTATGTTATTATTTTTTCACCATTCCTTTTGGTGTACGTACCACTGGTTCTCAGTAATGAACCCCCTGGGTTCGAGGTCATGCCAGAGATATGGGGCATCACATGCATGGGGCTTTGAACAGGCAGACAGCAGCACCCCGAGTGTCACTGATGAAGTCTCCATTTACATCCACAGTTCAGAGGGACACCGGCTGGAAAACAACTGACCTCACTTCCTGTCCATCACAGGAAATTACATGAGCTTATAATGGAAACATGGAAAATATCAATTATGTGGACTAAGTTGAGTTTTCTATTAACATTTTTTGAATGTTTCATTTTTAATGTTTAAAGTTATTTCATTTTTGCACAAGTGTGCCATCTGGTGGGAGATGTGGATGGTAATGACCCACTTGCCCCAAAATCAGAGACGCCCGAGGCTCTCCACCTGACTAGATGACAGAAGTACACGTGTGTGCAAAACTACAGGCGACATCTTTGTGAAATCTCACAATTCAAATTTCTGCTTTTTGTGGCAGGAAGAAGCATCTGCAGTGGGCTGCATGTTAAAGACGGCACTTCAACGCGTGTCTGGTCTCGGGTGCAAGGCTTGTGTTTTTATCTTTACACCGATAAGCCTATCGAAGATATTTGTATGTATTTTAAAAACACACTGATTTGACTAAATGCATAAAACAGCAAATATCGCAAGTTTCATTATTAATAGTACATTTCATGTAATGTTTGTTTTTAAGTGTTGATAATGTTATCTTTGTTAAGATGCGTTTCTGTCCTCATGCATTTTTACTTTAACACAAGTAAATTTTTGAACAAGTACCTTTAGTTCTGTTTAAGTAATAATATTTTTACTTGAGCACTGGTTTGGGCAACTCTACACATCTCTGAAAGTAACAATAAAAACAAGAAAAAGATGAGAGAAAAATAAACAGCAAATAACACAAGAAAGTAGTGAAATGTTGAGAGCACAGCGCTATGAGTCCTGACGTTGTCTTTGTGCAAAAAAGTCTGAGGTGTACAAATCACGTACATCTTGTATCACTTTGATATTAAAACTGTTCTTGTGCTGTCTGCTCGTCCATAAAGATGACAAATACAATTGTGTTCAAAATAACAGCAGTCTGACATCACTAACCTGATCAATCACTGTTTTTAGTAGAAATTATATTTCTACATGACAAATAATTTACTAGAAGGTGTAGCAGAGTAATAGAAAACCAACAGACCCCACAGTCATGACACGCATGCTGCTGATTCCGTGTTCAAAATAACAGCAGTGTGGAGTTCAACTAGTGAGGTCATTCATTCAACGTCAATCACGGCCCTCATTTAAAGAAGGAAGGCAGCAAATGTTGTCCATGCTGGTCAGAGTGCATTTCTATCTGAAAATCGGAGTAAAATGAGTTGTTCCAGACATTGTTCAGAAGAACAGTGTATTTTGATTAAAAAGTTAATTGCAGAAGGGTAAACATATAAAGATGTGCAGAACAAGATAGGCTGCTCAGCTAAAATGATCACAAATGCTTTAAAATGGCAAACAAAACCTGAAAGACGTGGAAGACAACGGAAAACTACAATTCGAATGAATCAAAGAATAACCAAAATGCCAAAGTCTCGGCCAATGATCAGCTCCAGGAAGATCAAAGAAGTCTAAAGTTACCTGTGAGTGCCTGAGCTACAATCAGAAGACGCCTATGTGATGCCAAGCTATCGGCAAGAAGCCCCCGAAAAGTCCCATTGCTGAAAAAAAGACAGATGTGCTGAAGAGGTGACAATTTGCCAAAGAATACACTGAATTCAAGCCACAGTACACTGTGAAGACAGAGAAGCATGGTGGAGCAATCATCATACTATGGTGTTGGGCCTATTTATTACATACCAGGAATAATGGATCAATTTGAACACCTCAAAATACTTGAAGATCTCATGTTGCCTTATGCCCTTGAAATGAGTGACATGTTTCAACAAGACAACCACCCCAGACACACCAGTAAACGAGCAACATCTTGGCTCCAGACCAACATGATTGACTTTATGGAGTGGACAGCCCAATCCCCGGACCTTAATCCAATAGCAAACTTGTGGGGTGACATCACAAATGCTGTTTCTGAGGCAAAACTAAGAAATTTCAAGAACTGTGGAATGAAGTCCAATCATCCGGGGCTCAAATAAGAAGTTGGTCGACTCCATCCTACACAATTGTGCAGCAGTTCTCAGAAACATTGGCTAAACAACTAAATATTAGTTCAGTGATTCAAAGGAAAGAAAAATCTTGAAACAGTTTATACAGTGGATGTTTGAGTTTGTAAAGAAGAATGCAGACACTGCCTAATATTTCCTTTTCTTCACTTTCTGTAAAGGAATAACACAAGTTTGATCAATTTGTCTTCATTTTTTGATTTGGAATAGATGAGAAATGACTTTGAAAGAAAAGCATCCAATGATCTACTATGGCATCAAGAGAAGTACTACTTATATATTATATTTCATTAGGGGAACTCTAGCTATTCTCCTAGCTTTTGGGATTATCCCACACATTGTACTGTAATCTGGTTCTGGAAATGTAAAATGCTTGTTGTTGGAAGCAGACGTAGGACTGGTAGTGAATGGGGTTCTGCTGTTCAACTTGTCTGGAAATACAGTTATTACCTTCACACCTGCCTCAGCGTCATTATTTGGAATTAACTGAATCCAGATTAGTCCAAAGAACACAAGATGTGATTTTTCCATTACAGAACAATTACAATATTCATTATTATTATTATTATTATTATTATTATTGATTTTATTAAAATCAAATAACATTCCATACAAGCAAGTCAAGTTTAACAAAACTAGGTTCGAAACAAATCAACCGCAACCCGTGAGAAAGAGAGCTAGTGCAGAAGAGTAAAACTTTAAACTAGTAAAAAAAGTTAAATAGATAAATTAATAAATGAATAACAATAAATAGAATAAGAAAGAGGGGAGAGAATCTGCTTCCTCAGTTTAAATGCTTATTCTGAAATGTCATTGATCAGATCCTCTGAGTAAGAATTTGATTTTTTCCAGTTTCAACAAGGATATGACATCAGTGACCTACTGACTTAGAAGAGGAGCGTTAGGATTCTTCCAGGTGAGTAAGAGAAGTCAATTACAATATTCTGATGTAAGCATTTTTAATTTTTCCATTTGCTCAGCCTAAGATTTGTTCAGCTGTCCCACCCCACCTGATCTGCGATATAAGGAGTCGGTGAGGCTGAGCAGGACAGGAGCGTCAGCACCACCATGAGACTCGCCGCATTGCTGGTTCTGCTGTGCCTGTGCTCTACTGCGATGGCTTTGGTGAGTTCAGACATGTGACATTTGTACATTTGACGTCTTTATACTTTAGGAAAGTATACAAAAAGAACGAATTTTGCAAATTTCCTGTTAGTAAATCTCTCCTTAGAATCCATCTTTGTCTTTTCAAACAACTTAATGATAGCCATCATCTTTAATCTGTTTTATGATAACTAAAGCCTCGTTTTACTTTATTTCTTTTTCCTCAGCCATCTAGCATTCCAGCCAAACCAGAGGTGGAATTATCTGCATCAGGAAATGACACAATAAACGTTCCAAGTAAATCATTAATGATCGGAACGTGAGTATAAATCAGAGGACCCGCCGCTAAACAATTAATGCCAATTCCATCTCTGATCTCTGTGTTCTATGGGGGCCAGTGTGGAATTAAAGTAAGCCGCATTAATGAATTACCAAATAGGTGGTTTTAATTACAATACATCGATGGACTGAAACTCTGATAAAAGATCCTGAGTATCCTCTGATTATCATTTTTTAAAGTTCTAAAGCTCACTCACATGCATGTCCATCCTCCCTAACATCATACATGATTTCAAGGGCTTTTTGCTGACAAGTTAGCTCAATGAAACAATAAATAAAAGTAGGAAACAAATGTTACTGTCTAATGACAGATTTATTTCTTAATTAAATAAATGAACAATTTGTTCTTATCTGTCTTCCACAACATCACATCCTGGACTAGACTTATAAAGATGACATTGCCTGCCTGCCTGCCTCCCACAGATACAAGAAATCCATTTATCCTATGGCTGACAATCCTCTTTAAAAGGAAGCCATAACTTCCTGGCAGAAATCAGTTTTACAAGCATACAGGAAAACACAGAAATGTGGAACAACAGTCATATAGAATTAAAAAGGTGATCACACAAAATTTATAATAAATCTAAATACCCGAATTGATAACCATAATTTCTTCCACACTATCAGGAGAATCATCCCACCTAATTGTGATTCATCTTCACCTCTCAAGCAGATCAAAACAAATTAGAAATGATGTCCTCAATTTAAGTTGAAGTAGTTGTTTGTTTTCAACAAATATGCCCTTTGGTTTATGAAGAAAAAGAAAAGTCCCTTATTTTGGTAATTAAAACTCAAATAAACTCTTTACTATTAAAACAGCCTTCATTTAGTTTACCTACTGTATACTGCACACTAGAATTTGTCATGCGCATGTCATGGATGCCACCTTGTGCTGTGTTTTCACAAGTGTGAACTATTAGACAGGAAAGGGAAAACTTCAAAAGTGTCATAACAAATTCAGTGCAGAATTTCATTTCTGTTTTCAGTAAAATAATTTCTTTCTTATCCAACTTAGGCCTATGACAGATCAGAAATCACGTACATTTTTACAATAATGTCCTAACTCCTCTGTTACACTTTTATTACACACTCCATGCCTTGACTAAGGGAAAGTCTCCTGTACCTGACGGCATTCTGACCAAACTTCCATTAATATGTTGAGAGCTGATATCTAGTTGGTATTTCAGAATCTTCAGTCGTCCTTTGTTAGTCGTCATTTTGCTTCAAAATGGCTAGAATCATTTCATGTCATATTTGCAAAAATATATTTAAATATCTGTTAGATATTCTGGGAGCTATGTGTTTATTTGTACTATATGTTATTTATATTTTACACTTAATTAATATTTTGCACTGTTAGTGCAAATGGACATAATCAGGAAGTAGAGCTGAGCAAAAAGCCTTTGTCTGCCTGTAATGTACATTTGAAATATTTAATTGTTAAACAGTTTTTATTCATTGTTTCTTTTCTTTGGCTATGCTGCTCTTTCCTCCTAGAGGTCCAAGGCATCATTTTCCCTACACATCTCTCTTTATAAATTTAAAGTGCTGAGTGTTTACTTGGTTTACAAATGTGCCTGAACATAACAAATATTAAATTGTAAGGATTACAATTAATCTCAGTTGAGCAGGGCCCTTATTCAATACAGCTTACACACATTTGTAAAGTGTTTTTGTGTGTATAACAGGAAACTAGTGAGTTAGCAAGAACAAGACAGACACATAAGCTATAGTTAGTTCAAGATGAGAATGAGTAAACGAACAAATGAAAACTGCAGCCAGTGGCCAGTTGATCGCGTGTGTGACATTCAACTTGATACTTTGCAGCGTGTGATGCCAGTTCAGTGCTGTGGACAGGAGCAGATGCTCAAGTAATAAGAGACGAGACTAAACTTAAACGGAGTTTCTCTTTCTTTCACCATCACAAGAAAGTAATGCACGTGACTTGCGTTTGTTTTACGTTCAGGGTGTGTGTGAGATGAGTCAGCAGCTGAACTGTGAGTTTGCTGAGGTCATTGAACTGAGCACTGCTGAAATTGAAAAGGATTTTTAAAGAGATCTGCTAAAATAATAAAATGAAAATCAGAAATATGGCAGCATCTTAATGAACAAAATGGTGCCACCTTTTGCTTGCTGTGATGATTAACAGTTCTAACAAAAAACAACAGTGAATGGGGGATCTCTGGTGAAAAAGTGACTTTCACGATACTGGAAAATTATTACAAAATCTGTAATTACTACAATGATAGACCCAAGAGCTGAGCTGAGGGGTAGAAAGATCTGTTCAAATAGGTATTGTCAGGTGTTGAAGAAGAAGAAGAAGACAGCTATCTATTTGACTAATAACACAAAACACTAACCACAATCCAAGAAATCATTTGCAGAAAGTGTCATATAGCTTGTCTCGAGTAATATAATGTGAAAATTAGTTCAAGGAAAATCAAACAACCATTCATTTACATTTAAGTGTTAGTTTTTATGTTCAAGTTTTTTTTTACTTTTAGTAAACACATTTGAATAATGACATTCGCTCTAACAACCCTGAATCTTTACTGCTAAGACCTGGTTAGGATCTAACATTGTGTCACATTTACAGACCTGTCTCACACACTGTATGTATAGAGATGTGACAACATGGCAGGATGTCACGTTTACACCTAGTAAAGATAATTCATAAATGGTTACCTTTGGACCAAATTAGTTTTATTGAATCTCTTTTCATCTCCAATACGTTGATCATGCTGTTCTCTGTCATGGAACCTTTCTGGTCTTTGTCTTTCACCTTAGATGTTGAGAAAGTTTGTTACCAACTCAATTTTCTATGGTCAGTTTTGCATTACAGGATTTTTGATGATTTTTGATCAGTCAAAGCTTTACTCCCCTGCTCTTATTGGCCAGTCTGATTAAGTCAAATGCTGTCCTTATACTGAGAGGATTGTGCTCCAGATGTCCTCTGTCCCTAATCTTGTCAGCACTGTCCCTTGAGTCTTTGGCAGTAGCTGACCATTGATACCTCATGTCTGAAATATGCTCCACAACAATTGAAAGCATTGATTTTCATTAATTGGAATGAAAAGTTGTTGTTTTTTCTCTTTTCATTACACTTATATTGCTCTGTTCTTATGTTTGTCTGTTAATGACAAATATGTTTGGAGGTTTTTAAGGTAAGAGAGAGAGACGTTTCAAGGTAAGGAAGTTCTACTCACTAATCAGGGTGCTGGGGAGCAGTGCCTATTGATTCAAATACTCCAATCATGTGGCTGTAATGACCTTTAAACCTAAACCTATAACAATGGCTAGAACCTCTTGAGGCCTGTCTATACACCGCAGAGCTCCTCTCTATGTCCATGGGGTGACCGGTCAACTTGTTCTCCAGTTGAATTCTTCTTGAACCTCTTTCTCCTCCTTCACAACCACTCTGGCCTCTCTTCATCACTACCATGTGACCTCTTGCCACTCATCCTCTCTCCACTCCATGCTCAACTAACAGCTGTCAGTATCATCCAAGTTTATGGATATCTTAAAAAAAAGTTTGACAAATGAATTCTTTAGAGTTTTTCCTTTAAGGATTTTCAGTGCCTTTTTAGTTATCTACTTTTGTAATGTTTTGGTTTGAGCCGAGCATGTTAATGAATTTAATTTTGTTTTTAATCTCCTGGTCCATCCATTTTCCTATTCCACAGTTCTGTCTCTTCTTCTACTGTTTAAATGACATTGTTACGCACTGAGGTGCACTTAGCATTAGGTGGCATCACTCTGTGTTGGTTTCAAGTTTCTATTTGGTTTGAGAGAAGGTCTTGGTCTGCAATATGTGCTGTATTGAAAATTAAAACCATAACCCAAAGTGCCGTGTGTGTGTGTGTGTGTGTGTGTGTGTGTGTGTGTGTGTGTGTGTGTTGGGATTTAAGTTTTCTTTTTCCTAAGCCATTTATCCTCCAACAAGAAACAATAATCAAAGACATTGATAAAAATTCACTCATGATGTGTTTTCTGCTTTTACAGTCGACAATTTGGAGGAAGAGCTCCACCAAGAGTTGCTGGATGACCTGCAAGACTAACATAAGTTGGTAAGAAAATGTGGGCTACAGATAAAAAAACACAAATTATGAGTAAAAACATTCTGGATGAATGAATAATTCACTTGTCTAGGAGGCATAAAAATATTAATGGATCCATTGGTGTGATGGGGACAGGGTGTTCCACTCTTCATTAGTTTTACTTGTTTGCTTCTTGCCACTGTAGAACATCATCAAAGTTGTGTTTAACTTTAGTTTGGTTAACGGTGGCTCCACCTGATCAGGATCAGCGTCCTAAATGAAGCCATGAGTATTTCAAAGCCTCCCCAGCTCTCATGGCGAGGTGTGTCTATGAAGGCTAAATTCACAGCAGATATTCCAAAGCCACAATTGAATGTTCAAGGCCTGTGGTCTCTTTCTACTGATTTGATCAGCTTCTTCTTTGTTTTTCAGCCCAGAAGGACTAATCCAGGAAAGAAAATAAAAAAAAAAATGTCATTGCTTAAAATAAAATAAACTGAAATGCATTTAACTAATTGGCTCTTTGTCCACATGTTTAAGTTTTTTCCTTTCAAGTATATGTTTTATTTGATTTATTTTGTTATGTTCATTACTCAGAAACTATAACATCGCACAGATTGATCTCAGGAATGACTTCTAGGCTGACCTGTCAAAGAAGGGG
Organism: Erpetoichthys calabaricus; assembly: GCF_900747795.2. Taxonomy (NCBI): domain Eukaryota; kingdom Metazoa; phylum Chordata; class Cladistia; order Polypteriformes; family Polypteridae; genus Erpetoichthys; species Erpetoichthys calabaricus. The sequence goes on from NC_041397.2 coordinate 323,007,881, forward strand.
ATTGGAGTAGTCGGCAGGATTCACATGTCATCAATGCTTCAGCTCAAATTCTTATTTACATTCCATTGAAGCACATTTACTGATATGTGAGTGCTGAAGGACGCTCTCCACCAAGGTCACCCACTATTAGGTGTCATGCTTCACACTATATTACTTTTCTAATTTCTGAGCATTTTTTATTTGTTTTTCAAGCAGATATATTTTTATTATTGTCGAAATGACATTGTGTATTGGTTTCTAGACCCGTTGCTGGTTATGTTATTTAGAGGTGTATTATGACATCTCACCCCACCTATATAAGATGGTGGTGCAGTTTACTTTACATTGTAGCTTTTGGATATTTCTAAACAATCCCTGTGCTTTGCACATGCTTTATCACTCACTGTGAGTCAAAAGAACTTGACATGGCATCAAAAAGTAATTTTAACTTTATTTAAGAAAGGCCAAGTAGATAAATGTAAAAATGTTCCCTAGACGTAGGCCTAGGAAATTAGAACATTAGAACAAGATGTGAATGGAAGATTCGGCCCAAAACAACATTTTTTTCTACAGTAAATTTTCCTTACAAAGACTGTAGCTCAAAGTGTTTTACAAGAAAAAAAAAAGTGAGAAACAGTAAAAAGTGAAAATATTAAAAATTATCTAGAATAGCAGAGATACAGTATTGTATGGTCACATGGCCAGGCAGGAGGAGAGAAGCGTCAGTAATATATGGGAACCAATAACTGCAAACATTCCTCCTTGAAAGGATAGTATCCACTCCAATGCCATGTGCTTTTGAAGAACAACAGTCATCATGGCCAGTTGTTCAGCAGTAAGATCTTGGAGTGAATAGGCAGTTGAATTGTCCACTGTTTCCAGGGGAGAAAGAAAGAACAGTGACGGCAGTGCCAAGGACTAAAACACCAAATTGAGGATAAAACAAAGTAGCCATAATTTGTCCTTTGGTAGGAACTCTCCTGGGGCCTCAAGTATAAACGGTGCTTATGCACAAAAATGTTGCGTACTCCCGTTTCCACACTCAAATTGTGAAGTATAGAAACTAAACTTGGCGTAAAGCCCACGCACATTTTCACGCTAGCTCAAACCCTGGTGTACGCAAGTTCTCCGCTCGGTTTTGCAAGCTGGCAGTACCCAGAGTCAGATCAGTGCTTTTGTTCCAGTGTGGTTTCCCTTTCTTTTTTAGATCCACATCCCTGATGCGGCTTTATCAAATACACTGAAATTAACCGCATATTGTAATACCATAGCTGCTTTAGCGTTGTTCCTCTCACTGCACCTTCTTCTTCTTTAAGCTGCCCCATTAGGGATTATCTTTTTCCAGATTACTCTCACTGCACCACTCAGAGTATTTATATCACTGAATCTGAGTGTGGAATCACAGATGTACAGCAGCTGATCAGAAAGAGAATTATCGGTATACAGCATCAAGCACACGCTGCCTCAGCCATGCTGTCTATTTGAACTTCTCTCATATGGCAAACGCTTCAGAGCCTTTCCTGAAGGGACATTGCGGTTCAGAAACCGTTTCATCCCAAGAACTGTAAATGCACTCAATCAGTCCATCAAGTGCTCCTTGTACAACTGTGTGTACTTATAAGTACAATAACCTCACTGTAAACTTGTGATACAGTTATAATATTGCACAACCTGAGCCACTTTATAAAGTGCATATTTACATATGATGACTATATAATTTTAAGATGAAATGCAGCAAAATTTGTTTATTACATTATACAGATATAATGTTAACATCATTTAAATAATCTATATTGTTAATAATTAAACATGTGAGGACATGGTGTTGCAGCGCTAACAAGGAGCTGGCACCCCGTTCACGGATTGTTCCTGCCTCACGCTGTATTCTTGCTGGAGCTGGCATGACAATGGAAGGATACAATAATTAAACATGTACTATGAAGATATTTCAATGTTCCTTAAAAGTTTGGAAGAATCAGCATTCTAAGCCTACAGATGGCTTAACATTTATCACTGAGCTGATTGTGTGGCGATTGGATACTTGGAGTAAGAAAAGGAAGGACAGGAATTGTGGTTTGGTACATTTGAAAGAGACAGTACTGCTGCAATAAATTATTTCATTGAAGGTTGCACACGGCACAGCAAGCATCTTGCGTGAGGCATGAACAATCTCTGGACAGGGCACCACTATCACTGTGCCACCGTGTTCCCATGTTTAAAACATGCTTTAATTGATATGATATGAATACTGAAATGATATCAAGTATACATCTCAGTATTTAAATTATTCAGAGATCTGTAATATCATGAATGTAATGGATTCTGTGTCCTGTCACAGGAAGAGAAAGCCTGTTTAAGAAACACGTAGTGATTCACAGACATAGAGCACATAGAAGAACAAAACAAACCATTTAACGTGCTACTTTAGTTACGATGGGATTTGAAAACTCACAAATTAAACGATTTTAAAATGAAGTTTATGATGTTCTATTTTAATGACAAAATAAACTACATGATTAAAGTGGAAATTTCGAGATTAAAGTTGACATTTTGAGCTTTTTTCCCACATTGTCCCTATTTTTTTGTCTGTACCCTAATAAGCTTTCATATGACACTCAGACGGTGGTCTACGACTTGCCTTTTCACAGCGACTTTGATATCTGACAACTTCTTTTTTATTTCGTGTACTGTGCGACTTTGTGAACTTGAGCTTTTGAGTTTCTCCGACACTCTGTGTCACTCGATCAACTGCCTTTTGTTGTATATACCACTGATTACACCAACAAATAGTATGTTTTTCTTTGCCTCCACTTGGTATTCGCTGAAATTCTTCTATTTTCCCCCGTGATTTTGCCATTGCCTTTTCACAGAATGCTGAGCTTAAGGGCTATTTATATTGATTTACATATTCGAAGAGGTGTAATTCTGGGAGGAGTTGGGGTGGGGCAGCAGGCGCGTACACGTACGTTACTTTTCACGATGACCGGGATTTATGTAGCGGAAGAACGTGGAAGTTGGCGTACACACAGATTTATGCATCTGGATTTTTTTGTGCGTGCGAACATTTCCGCTTTTGTCCGTACACCATGTTTTAGTGTGAATGGCATTATTAATGAGGTCCTTGGTCTCCTGTCAGGGAAATGTTTGATGAACAGTCACATGAGGAACAACATGAGCAATATAACAAGAGCCACGCCATCTGGTGGGCAAACATTTTGACCACACATAAAATAAGTTCCATTGAGAGCCACTAGAGCTTTAGGAAGAGTCACTTGCAGAACAGGTTTAGGATTACTGCCCCAGCCTTCATAAAATCTGGCAGGATGACACAGCACACTTGCATTACTCAGTTCAAAACACGTGCCTGAAAGTGGCAAGGAAATACAACAGTCTTCTTCAATAACACACCTTTAAGAGGCACACTCATAGCACTATGACCAATCCCATAAATGTAATAGCATCCAGTGTGTGCCGCTGAACAGTTTCTAAAAAGACAAATGTTCCCCTTATGTTCAGAGCCAATACAGAAATGGGGGATGCCATCTCAAGCAACATGAGGTCACTCAGTACTGTTTAATTAGGTTTAAAAGATGGAATTTAATTGAATGTGGAAAGCCAGTACAAACCCAATAGGAATAGTTAAACATTGAAGAGGCCCATGTGCCAGAGAAGGCCAAATAAGTATTAATATCATCTGCACCATGAGTGTGTTCAAACTCATCCGCAATGAGGTGATGTGAGAGGTCTCTTTTATTGTGACAATATGAGAAACATGTTTTATAGGGATTTGTAAAATGAAGGATATTAGTGAAATTCAGGAACTTATCTGGGTATCTGTAATCTGTGAAGTCCTTTAAGAGATGCTTAGCCACAGCTGTTGAATCAGCTTTCCTACAAGGAAAAGTTTCTTGTTCATTTGGCTGCTCCAGTTAGGGGTTGCCACAGCGGATCATCTTCTTCCATATCTGTCTGTCCTCTGCATCTTGCTCTGTTACCCCCCCCCCCCCCCCCCCCCACCCCCCCCCCCAACTGCACCTGCATGTCCTCTCTTATCACATCCATATACCTTCTCTTAGGCCTTCCTCTTTTCCTCTTCCCTGGCAGCTCTATTGGTAACATCCTTTTCTCAATATGCCCAGCATCTCTCCTCTGCACATGACCAAGTCAATGCAATCTCGTCTCTCTGACTTTGTCTCCCAACCATTTCACCTGAGGTGACCCTCTAATGTCCTCATTTCTAATCTTGTCCATCCTCGTCACACCCAATGCAAATCTTAGCATCTTAACTCTGCCACCTACCAACTCTGTCTCCTGTTTTCTGGTTAGTGCCATCGTCTCCAGCCCATATAACATAGCTGGTCTCACTACCGTCCTGTAGACCTTCCCTTTCACTCTTGCTGATACCAGTCTGTTATAAATCACTCCTGACACTCTTCTTCACCCATTCCACCCTGCCTGCACTCTCTTTTTCACCTCTCTTCCACAATCTCCATTACTCTGTACTGTTGATCCCAAGTATTTAAACTCATCCACCTTCGCCAACTCTACTCCCTGCATCCTCACCATTCCACTGACCTCCCTCTCATTTGCACACATGTATTCTGTCTTGGTGGTCCTTCTGACCTTCATTCCTTTCCTCTCTAGAGCATATCTCCACCTCTCCAGGGTCTTCTCAACCTGCTCCCTACTCTCACCACAGATCACAATGTCATCTGAAAATATTACAGTCCGTGGAGACTCTTGTCTAATCTCATCTGTCAACTTGTCCATCAACATTGCATCAACATTGCAAATAAGAAAGGGCTCAGAGTCGACCCCTGATGTAATCCCACCTCCACCTTGAATGCATCCATCACTCCTGCAAAAGACCTCACCACTGTCAAACTTCCCTCGTACATATCCTGTACCACTCTTACATACTTCACTGCCACTCTGGACTTCCTCGTACAATACCACAACTCCTCTCGAGGCACCCGGTCATATGCTTTCTCCAGGTCCACAAAGTCGCAATGCAACTCCTTCTGGCCTTCACTATACTGTACTTCTCCATCAACACCCTAAGAGCAAACATCACATCTGTGGTGCTATTTCTTGGCATGAAACCACAGAGCTGCTAATCATCACCTCCCTTCTTAACTACTACACTACTCCTTCCCACAACTTCATGTTGTGGCTCATCAAATGTATCCCTCTGTAGTTATTACAGTTCTGTATAACCACTTTATTCTTAAAAATCGGTACCATTACACTTCTCCACTCCTCAGGCATCCTCTCCCTTCCCAAGATTCCATTAAACAATCTGGTTAAAATCTCCAGTGACATCTCCACAAGTATGTCATATGGACCAACATCCTTTCCTTTCTTCATTCTCTTTGTAGCTGTCCTTACTTCCTCCTTGCTAATCCATTGTACTTCCTGATTCATTTCCATCTTTATCATTTATCACCCTAACCTGTTGCACATCGTTCCCAGTTTGGTCCCTCTGTCTAGCCAGTCAGTTCAGGTCCTTTTCTCCCTCCTTAGTGTTCAACCTCTCATACAACTCATCATATGCCTTTTTTTTTAGCCTTCGCCACCTCTCTCTTCACTTTACACCTTATCTCTTTGCATTCCTGTCTACTTTCTGCATTTCTCTGACTATCCCACTTTTTCATCGCTATTCTCTTCCACAGTATACTCTCCTGCACATCCCCATTCCACCGCCAAGTTTCCTTTAACTCCTTCCTCTGTCCAGATGTCACGCCAAGTGCCCTTCTAGCTGTCACCCTTACTACATCTGCTGTAGTTGCCCAACTATCTGGCAATTCTTCACGGCCACCCAGTGCCTGTCTCACCTCCTCCCTGAACCTCAACCTCAACCCGCAGTCTTCCTTTTTCATCTTCCACCTGTGGAGGAATAATTTTAGGGTAGCTTAGCATTCATCTTAAAGAAATAGCATAAAGGGTTAATAAATGTCAGAAACCTTTGCAGGTATATCAGGAAACCAGATAAAGGTCAGGTGAACAACAAAATGTTCTGAAAGATGACTAAGAAGTCAGCAGATGAACTCCCAGAAGAATCTCTAAAGATGTGAAGCCAATAATGAGACACTGGAACAGACTTGTTCCCATCCATTTATAGTGCCAACTATAATAGCGAGGATAATGTAAATAATAAGGTGGAAAGATTTAATACTAAAGTGAGGGCTGCTGTTGACTTAGTTGCACCTGTAAAGACAGTTAAAAAATCTTCTAGCATTGTTATACCATGGAAGAACCAAAGAGTGTCTGATTTAAAGAGAACATGCCGTAGAGCTGAGCGTAAATGGAGGAAGACTAAACTAACTATCCACTATGAAATATTAAAAGTTAAAATAACAGAATACAATAACACAGTCCATCTTGAGAGGCGCTGCTATTTCTCTAAGATTATAAATAACAATGCTAGTAATCCCAGAGTCTTATTCTCGACGATTGATCGTCTGTTAAACCAGGTAACTCAAAGGAATGCCTCCTAAGTACTTCCAGTAAAACCTGTAAGGCTATCGCTGTATTTTTCAATCAAAAGATTAATGAAATTAGAAATAACATAGTATAACTATCCAAAATTTAAGGATCCTCCTAAACCCCAGTTTTCCGTTATAAACAAATTAAATTCTTTCACTAGGATAGATTTACCTGATTTGCATAAAATAATTTCTCAACTGAAACCCTCCACCCTGCGGTGGGTTGGCACCCTGCCCAGGTTTGTTTCCTGCCTTGTGCCCTGTGTTGGCTGGGATTGGCTCCAGCAGACCCTCGTGACCCTATATTCGGATTCAGCGGGTTGGAAAATGGATGGATGGAACCCTCCACCTGCGTCCTTGACCCAGTACCAACAAATTTTTTCAAAGAAGTATCGGGCGTGCTTATTGATAATGTTCTTGACATAGTAAATTCGTCATTAGATACGGGGGTGTTCCCAGACTGTCTCAAGACTGCTGTAGTTAAACCCCTACTTAAGAAAAATAATCTCGACCCCTCTGCTGTTGAAAATTTTAGACCCATCTCTAACCTGACTTTCTTAAGTAAAATTTTAGAGAAGGCAGTCATTATGCAGTTAAATGAGCACCTCAATAAACCTGCTATTCTTGATAAAATTCAGTCAGGTTTTAGAACAAATCACAACACAGAAACTGCACTCGTTAAAGTAGTAAATGACTTGCGGGTAAATGCAGACAGAGGCCGTTTATCTGTTCTCATCCTCTTAGATCTGAGTGCCGCATTTGACACCATTGATCATAATATTCTTAGAAATCGCCTTAGTCAATGGGTGGGCCTCTCTGGCAGTGTCTTAAATTGGTTTGAATCCTACCTGGCAGGGAGAAAATTCTTTGTTAGTTGTGGTAATTATAACTCAAAGACACATGATATCCTATATGGTGTTCCACAAGGCTGCTATCCTGGGTCCGCTGCTCTTCTCAATCTACATGCTTCCATTAGGTCAGATTATCTCAGGGCACAACGTGAGCTACCACAGCTATGCTGATGACACACAGCTGTATTTATCAATAGCACCTGATGACCCTGATTCTCTTGATTCACTAACACAATGTCTGACTTGTATTTCAGAATGGATGAATAGTAACTTTCTCAAGCTAAATAAAGAGAAAACTGAAATCTTAGTGATTGGCAATAATGGATACAATGAGGCTATTAGAAATAAACTGGATACATTAGGAATAAAAGTCAAGATGGAGGTAAAAAGCTTAGGGGTAACTGTTGACTGTAATCTGAATTTTAAATCGCATATTCATCAGACCAGTAGGACAGCATTTTTTCACTTAAGAATCATAGCAAAAATTAGACCTCTTATATCATTGAAAGATGCTGAGAAATTAGTTCACGCATTTGTTTTCAGTCGACTAGATTACTGTAACGCACTCCTCTCAGGACCACCCAAAAAAGACATAAATCGTTTGCAACGAGTGAAGAATGCAGCTGCTAGAATCCTTACCAGGAAAAGAAAATCTGAGCACATCTCTCCAGTTTTGATGTCATTACACTGGTTACCTGTGTCATTCAGGATTGACTTTAAAATTCTGCTTATGGTTTATAAAGCCTTAAATAATCTCGCCCCATCTTATATATCGGAATGTCTGACGTCTTATATTCCAAATCGTAACCTCAGATCCTCAAATGAGTGTCTCCTTAGAATTCCAAGAGCAAAACTTAAAAGAAGTGGTGAGGCGGGCGGCCTTCTGCTGTTATGCACCTCAAATCTGGAATAGCCTGCCAGTAGGAATTCGCCAGGCTAATACAGTGGAGCTCTTTAAAAAACTGCTGAAAACACATTATTTTAACATGGCCTTCTCATAACTTCACTGTAATTTAATCCTGATACTCTGTATATCCAATTCATTATAACTATCCATGGTAGCTCTAAAATCTGTACTAACCCCTACTCTCTCTTCTGTTTCTTTTTCCGGTGTTCTTTTGGTGGTGGCTTTTGCCACTACCATCTACTCAAAGTACCATGATGTTCCAACAGTGAAGAATTAAAAGCCAGAAGTCTGCATTTCCATCATCATCAAGTCCTTCTGTGAAAACCCTAGACACAAGAGGACTATTTCATTTATGTTAGGTAGAATGCCCAGAAGGGACTGGGCGGTCTTGTGGCCTGGAACCCCTGCAGATTTTATTTTTTTCTCCAGCCGTCTGGAGTTTTTTTTTTTTGTTTTTTCTGTTCACCCTGGCCATCGGACCTTACTCTTTTTTTATGTTAACGAATATTGTCTTATTTTAATTTCTTATGTTGTTAAATATATTTTTTATTATTATTTACTGTTCTTCATTATGTAAAGCATTTTGAGCTACTTTGTTGTATGAAAATGTGCTATATAAATAAATATTATTATTATTATTATTTATTATCTGCTCAGGATTCCCCATTGGACGAAATGGTATTAGATCCCAAGCCATTAGAATATGAGTGTTTTCTGTCTAGAGTCAGGATAGTTTTCAGTGTAGTTTATTTAAGAGCAGAAGTCCTATAAAGAAAAAGAATTGGTCATTAAAATAGGGTTAGGATTAACTCTTGGAGACTTCTGGTCTTCAGTTCAAGTGGTTCAGTTAACTCTTGGGAACTTCTGATCTTCAGTTCGAGGTGTCTCTTGAAGTCAGTTCAAGTAGTTTTTAGTGAAGGACGATTCACATGTATAGTAGGAGGTTAGATCTCACATTATATGACGTTGTAACAAGTGGGATGGCGAAGCCCACAGGTAGAATAGAGTTAAAAGCAGAATAAGACAAATGTATAATGTAACTAGTAAGAAAATTAATAGGGCTAAGATTTAAAGGTAAGATTTTTGTCATGGGTATAGATTACAAGGTTTATATTTTACATGTAGTGAGTGTGTGTTCCCTTTGTTGGTGAGTAGACACTGCAGCTGGTGCTTTTTGTTCAAAACTGCAGCAGGAATCGGAGATTACGTCATCAGAGGCTGTCAGGTGTTTCTTTGTTTGTTCTAATCAGAGAGTGGAATGTAAAGGTGATTGAAGTAATATGCATTGTTGCCCACCAACAGGTAATGAAGGTTCAAACTTGCATATTCTCTGAATGGAGTAAAATAAATGTGAGGATAAGAATGTGTAAATGCTTTAAATAGTAGAAGCTAAATAATAATAATAAAACTTGAGTAAGTTGTCACTAGGAATAGGAAGCACATAAAGGGCTTGCGTAATTGTAATACCACATCAGACCAGGGGGTGGCAGGATGTGCTGACTGTCTTTCTCAGTTCCTTGCAGACCATTCCCGGGAAATCCCACCACGTTCCGAAACCTTCTGTCACTTCCAGTTCCGGCCCCCCGATGACGTCACTTCCTTCCAGTCTGGCAGTTCTGTTTTGGACTCGGTCGTGTGAACATCTCTGTTCAATTATTTAAAACTTTCACATCCACAATACAATATATGGGTGGCTGCCCCAAACCTTTATGATGTCTGGAGTGAATTACTTGTTACAAAGTATATTGTATTAAAGACACTCTAAGTAAGTCTGAGTATGTTGTGCAACATGAAAAAGATCTCTGTGACCGAAGTGCATTTGAAAGAATTTAAGAGAATTTGGGAATATGTTTGGTTAAAGACATTGTGTGAAAATATGTGGTGCTGTTTGAAATAAGGCAACTGATAAAGGTATACAGAAATATATGCTTTGAATTTAAACTTAAAAATGAATATTATTAAGTTCAATGAAAAGTTTCCAGATTTAGTATAAATGTGTGGCCATACTCAAATGGAAGAAAGTTCTTTTAGTCATTTTAAATTACATCTAAAGTAAAAAAGACACATTTTCTAGGATAGCAAGAAAGCTGATGATGAGCACTGGCTTCCAGTCTAAGTAGTTTTCTACACTAAGATATGCTAAAAGGGGGGTTAACTAACAAAAAGGGGAAACTGTGCCTTTTCTACACATCAACACTTTGGAGAAGCTGCAAGAAGCAGCTCAGGATGATATCAATGAAAAAAGCATTTATGGACTATAGCTTTAACACTAGAATTGCCAAAACCTATGAAAAAACTTGTAATTACGGCCCACCTTAAATCCCTTCACACCTCACCGTCAGCATCTTTTGTCTTGTAAATGTGTCAATCAGCACAAGCAGCAAGTAGCCTGCTAAACAGCGACACAAGTGACGTTCTCCCAGCTTAGGTGGGTGTGAGGGGCCTTGAATTGTATCAGGTCAGGTTGGGGAGCATGCACTACTACAGGGTGAATAATATCTCGTTATTTAGAATAAATACAGTTCATGTGTGTTTAGATTTGTGTAAGTGTAGGATGACAAGAAATGTGAGGCAAGAAATCCTGAACATATAAATAAAACAGAATTTTTTTTTCATGTTATAGTAAAAATTAATGTGTGAAGACTGGATTCCAAATGTCAAATAATAAACGCTGTCACAAAAGGTATAACAAAACAAGTGCACCTTTATTCAGGAATATAACCAAAGAAAAAAAGAATTTATTCAATTTACATGCTGCTGTCAGTATATAAAAACCAAAGCCTGTCTATCAATTGCATGGCTGGGTTAGAGGTAAGGACGACTGCCTCTAAATCAAGAGGTTATGGGTTTGATCCCGAGTCTTCCCTGCATTTTCTGTTTTGAGTAGTGAGCTGATATTATTATTACTATAATATGATAAAAACATATATTTGATTTGAGTCTGTAACATCTGGTGTAAATTTTTGCTACTTGTAAAATGTAGTGTTTTTATTATTCAGTTTAATTCTCTCTGTCATGTTCACATGGCATGTTCACAATACAAGCGGCTGAAATGAGTTTCCTCCGCAGGGCGTCTGGGCTCTCCCTTAAAGATAGGGTAAGAAGCTCAGTCATCCGGGAGGGGCTCAGAGTAGAGCCGCTGCTCCTACACATCGAGAGGAGTCAGATGAGGTGGCTCGGGCATCTGATCAGGATGCCTCCTGGACTCCTCCCTGATGAGGTGTTCCGGGCACATGCAACTGGGAGGAGGCCCCGGGGAAGACCCAGGACACGCTGGAGGGACTATGTCTCCCGGCTGGCCTGGGAACGCCTCAGGATTCTCCCGGAAGACCTAGAAGAAGTGGCCGGGGAAAGGGAAGTCTGGGTATCTCTGCTCAAGCTCCTGCCCCCGCGACCCAACCTCGGATAAGCGAAAGAGGATGGATGGATGGATGGACGTTCACATGGCACAATGAACTTGCCTCTTCCTCTCTGAGTTGATGACATTTATCTCCGTTCTTTTCACAGGAGCAGCGATGACCACAGTTGATGCTGTGGCTGATGCCTGATCAGAACCGTTTGTTGTACCGGTAATCAAAGATACAATGTCCCGTGACTGCTATTAGACTATCATGTGGCATTTGAGCTTTGACAACAAAGAAACCCATGCAGAATATGTGAAAAACGACAGATTTGCTGCGATTTCTGACATCTGGCAATGTTTTGTTGAGAACTGTGTTTTGAGTTACAACCCAAGGGCAAAGATTTTCCGAGTCTGTGGTCATAAAGCTTATGGAACCGTTTCTGGACAAAGGCAGGACTGTAACAACAGACAGCTTCTTCACAGCACTTTCACTGGCTAATAGACTGCTGCATTGTGACACAACTCTGTTTGGCACGAGCAGTGAAATGGCACTTCCACTTACAGCTACACTCATTTCAGTATGCGAGCAATTCGCCATGCTAATGTTTAGATCTGGCAGTGCCCAAAAGGAGGGAAAGAGACTGACAGCCCCTCACCCCTCATTAGAGGCCTCACCAGCAGGTGGCAATCTGTCATCTTCATGGAGCCTGAAGGGTTAAAAGGACAAGGAGAATGTCGTAAAGGGATGACAGGAGTGAGTGTTAGGGAGATAAAGGGAGGGATGAATGACCGCAGCAAGCGGAGTGAGTCAGGCGGGTGTGCTGCTCGTGTGTCTGTGCTGTTGTGACACAATTTAAATTAATAACACTACAGTCTTGTCTGAATTGCTCCTCTTTGACTCCATGCACACTGATGGCCATCATGTGATCACAGTTTGTATTTCTTGTTGATTAAATCCATAACTCGATGGTGACTTTCATCTGATTCTTACAGCACTCAATCCTCAGAGAGGCCATCACATGATGAGCTCTTCACTACTGACCTAAACCCTGCTGCCCTCTTCTCTCCCCTATTTCATCTCATCCATTGCTTGTGTCCTCACTGTCTAACCTCATACACCCACTGGTCTGTCTGGTCACATTGCAATCATTCAAACTCTACAAGCTACCAACATTGTCTTGTCGTCTGGATGATTGCATTGTTTGAGGACATCTCATGCTTACCTTGGCAGCTCCTAGAGATCAGGATAAGAGAACAGACCATTGTGAACTGGAAATGTTGGTCAGCAGTATGGACAGTGAACTTGAGTGATTAAGGATTCACATACAGTACTGTGCAGAGGTTTTAATTTAATCTTAGATTTTTATTTTCTATGTTAGTATGTCAGTAGCAGAAGGTACTTTTCACATTTCCAAAGTTTACCTTTTCCTTTACTGGCAAATTTGAGTTTTTAGTTTACAAAAGTAACCTATTGCTGCCTACAGAGCTACTGTGTAGACATCGGAGAAAGAGAGCAGGAGCCCGCAAAAACAGAAGAAGGTATAGACCCTATCTGCCCTCGACTATCATGGGTAATGTGATGTCAAAAAATGGTGCCACCCCAGGAACATTACTATTAAAGCACAAATATGTGAGTCGAATATTGAGCTGCTTACAACCTTATTATATGCAGAGAGAGTTTTCACATCCCATCATGCTAGCAATTTACAACCAACAGACATTGTAATAGTAACAAACACAATATATTCTGTAATAAGCAAACTCACTACTGACCCTCCCGGTGCTTCAATCACAATTTCTGTGTATTTTAACCAGGCTTCAATTTTCTCCACTCTCACTAATTTTACTAGTTTGTGGACTGTTTGTTTGTGCAAAAGTTCGCTGACGACACTGCTATCGTGGGCTGCATCAGGAGTGGGCAGGAGGAGGAGTATAGGAACCTCAGCAATGACTTTGTTAAATGGTGCGACTCAAACCACCTACACCTGAACACCAGCAAAACCAAGGAGCTGGTGGTGGATTTTAGGAGGCCCAGAGCCCTCGTGGACCCTGTGATCATCAGAGGTGACTGTGTGCAGATGGTGCAGACCTATAAATACCTGGGAGTGCAGCTGGATGATAAATTGGACTGGACTGCCAATACTGATGCTCTGTGTAAGAGAGGACAGAGCCGACTATACTTTCTTAGAAGGCTGGCGTCCTTCAACATCTGCAATAAGATGCTGCAGATGTTCTATCAGACGGTTGTGGCGAGCACCCTCTTCTACGCAGTGGTGTGTTGGGGAGGCAGCATAAAGAAGAAGGACGCCTCACGCCTGGACAAACTGGTGAGGAAGGCAGGCTTTATTGTAGGCATGGAGCTGGACAGTTTGACATCTGTGGTAGAGCGACGGGCGCTGAGCAGGCTCCTCTCAATTATGGAGAATCCACTGCATCCACTAAAGAGGATCATCTCCAGACAGAGGAGCAGCTTTAGCGACAGACTGCTGTCACCGTCCTGCTCACTGACAGACTGAGGAGATCATTCCTCCCCCAAACTATGCAACTCTTCAGTTCCACCTGGAGGTTAAATGTTAACATTATTCAAAGTTATTGTCTGTCTGTATACCTGCATTGTTATCACTCTTTAATTTAATATTGTTCTTTATCAGTCTGCTGCTGCGGGAGTATATGAATTTCCCCTTGGGATTAATAAAGTATCTATCTATCTATCTATCTATCTATCTATCTATCTATCTATCTATCTATCTATCTATCTATCTATCTATCTATCTATCTATCTATCTATCTATCTATCTATCTATCTATCTATCTATCTATCTATCTATCTGTACAACAAGAGAAAACAGGACGTTTGACTTGTTATATGCCAATGTTAAAGAGTCCTATAACTCTGTTGCTTTGCCTTCTTTAAGCTGATTGGATCATCATTTGGTACAACTCATATAAACCCATCTGTCCATCAGCTGCCAGCCTCCACCCGGACATTGCAAGAATGGACAATGGAGGCTGAGGAGGCTCTGAAGGATTCCTTTGAGAACACAGACTTGGATATACTTTGTGAGTCACATGTCGAGGACACAGACTCTGCTACTGTGTCACAGAATACATCAAGTTTTGTGTGGATAACAGACCCCACAAGGACAGTGCACTGTTTTCCCATAAACAAGCTCTGAAAGACCTACTGAATGTGAAGAAGAGAGCCATCAGGTGTCTGTTAAGACTCAACTCAAATGTATGTTTTATTATTTAGTAGTAATAAAAATAGTAACTGACCACTCAAAGCACTAAATACAGGAAGGCCCCATGAATGAACCAGCAACATCCTGAATTACAAAGCAGCAGTTCTTACCCCTGACTAGCCAAATTTCTGTGAGACAGCTGCATTTCCACGCACAAATGCACACATCTGTGTAGACGTCTTTACTTCGTATCTGTTGATATTTTGGTTTCGCTTTTCACACATTGACATTAATATGTAAAATGAACAATTTATTTTTCTTCAGTTTTATTCTTGTATAAAAGAACACAAGTGTTTATTTGATATTTGGACTTCAGTCTTCACACATTATACACTTCACGTCAACATTTTGTTGTTATTGCTATAACATATGAAAAAAGTTTCTGTTTTAGCTACGTGTTTAACATTTCTTGCCTCATGTTTCCTTTAATCCCATATTTACACAGATTGTTGTAGACATGGAACACACATGAATGTATTTCAAATAATAATATATTACTTTCCTATACAATTCCAGACCCCTCACTCCCAGATAAAGAGACTTGAGCTCTGAGAATTTTGTGTCTGACTTCAGCTGCCTCACTTGGGGATGAGATAACAGGCTGCCTACCTGCAGCTGATTGACACATTTGTAAAATAAAGGGGCTTATCAGTGGCACAGTTAACGCAGTGATGAGGAGCTGCAAGTACAATTAAGTTGGCACGGCATTATAAATATTTTCACAGGCTGCAGGGATTCTAGTGTCAACAGTGACAGAGGCCTTTGCCTTTACTCAATGTACCTTTACTTACCACATTTGTGACATATTTAATGTATTAAGTGACATTCCCTTACACTGCACACAGTCCCTATAACTTGGTGTTTGCTTTGTGACCATCTCGTATCCTGTTGACTGATTTGTGTCCTTCACTGTGCCTCCCTTGTTGACCTCCTGATGACCTTGAATGACCAGCATATCTGATATCTCAATTGCCTGTTCAGTTTTTGTTGTTTGCTAATGATCTGTGCTAAATGTGCTCCACTTCTGTGCCACATCAACAGCATTTCAATCTTACCGACTACTCCAATCCCTTTTAATGGCTGTAAATAGAATTGAAGTAATTCTTGAGAGCAGCCTCTGGTATTTGTTAGTCTCACAAAGACAAGCATTGCAAAACAA
This sequence comes from Erpetoichthys calabaricus, assembly GCF_900747795.2. NCBI lineage: Eukaryota > Metazoa > Chordata > Cladistia > Polypteriformes > Polypteridae > Erpetoichthys > Erpetoichthys calabaricus. The sequence continues at coordinate 323,023,847 of NC_041397.2, forward strand.
GACATGAGTGAGTCAAGCCCACTGGTAGAACTTGCCCCTAATTGCTGTAGTTTTGTTAGCACAGAGTGCGGGCTGGGATGGCCATTGTTTTAACACTAGAATTACCAGAGCCTATGAAAAAACCTTTCCGCCAGCGTCTTTTGTCCTATAAATGTGCTGATAAAGACAAGCTGCAAGCAGCCGGCTATTTCATCCCCCCACCGACTTAGAACTTGTACGAACTTCTCTCAGCTCATGCCTTGATTGATTATCTGGGAGTGAAGTGGAGTTTTATAGTAGAAATAATAGATCGCTATTTGGAACACACGCATTTCATGTGTGTTCCATTTCTACAGTAATCTGTGTAAACACTTTTTTAAAACAGAAAAGTTTTTCGTATTTTAGTAGTTAATGACAAAATGTAAGCATAAACTATATAATGTATTAAGCCTGAAGTCCAAAGATCAAATAAACACTTTCACAAAAGGTTCAAGGAAAAGACAACAGCTTCCATGGCACAGTGGTAAGATTTGCTGAGTTGTAATCAAGAGTCCCCAGTTCCCCAGTTCGATCCTGGATGCAAGGATCGTCCTTCCTACATTTACAACATTTACAACATGTGTACCTGTTACAATGTACACACTTCTGTCTATGCTGTGGTTTCTATTACACACCTGAAAGAAAGAGACAATATATGTGAAAACATCATCGCACTAATGCAATATTATTTGAAAACGAACAGCGTCAGATCGGTGTGAATTTATGCTGGCTCTGAGGCAGCGTGTGCTTGATGCTGTATACCGATAATTCTCTTTCGGATCAGCTGCTGTAGAGCTGTGATTCCCCACTCAGATACAGTGATATTAATACTCCGAGTGGTGCAGTGAGAGTAATCTGGAAAAAGATGACCCGCTGTGGCAACCACTAATGGGAGCAGCTGAAAGAAGAAGAAGAAGGTGCAGTGAGAGTAATAACGCTAAAGCAGCTATGGTATTTGGAATAGTTTGGCCATTCCGTGGACCATTATATTGTTACAGGTTAATTAAAACCAGATTCCTTAAACTAATAAACAATATGCAGTTAATTTCAGTGTCTATGATAAAGCCGTGTCAGGGATGTGTATCTAAAAACTAAAGGGAAACTACACAGGAGCAAAAGCACTGCTTTGACTCTGAGTGCCACCAGTTTCCAAAACCGAGCGGAGAACTTGCATACGTCAGGGTTTTAGATAGCGTAAAAATGTGCGTAGCTTTACACCAAGTTTAGATTTTATACATCGCGATTTGAGCATGGAAAGGGGCAACATTTTTGTGTGTATGCACCGTATATAAATGAGGCCCCAGGTGTTTTGTTCAACACCATAAATGTTATACTCCATACTCTGACATTCTCACTTGTACTGTAAGCACTGACACTGTGAGGAGTTTCTGGTGTTTTTTATTAAAATTGATAAGATCTTCTCCTACATCATCTGCCTCAGTTCCTTTGTCGTACCCAACTTGTGATGCCGTCTTTACTCAGTTTGACTTTGTTTGCCTTTTCTTTTTTGCCCAAACTGTACCCACTATCAAACCCACCTCCTCCCCTCTTGATGTCATTCCAACTGTGTCTCTTTAGAGAGACTTTTGATGTTATTGTTGACTCTCCATTGCTACTGTCCTTGCATCCTTTAAACATTCAGTGGTCCAGCCTGTGCTTAAAAACATGGACTTGGCCCGAGTTTCTTTAGTGATTTCTGTCCTGTTTCTAAATTGTGATTCCTGTCTAAATTCTTGAAAAGTTTGTTTTTCTCAGCTTCTGCTTTTCCTTGGTAATAATAATCTAATGAAATCATTCCAGTCAGAGTTCAGAGCTATTCATAGTATAGAGTCTGCTCTTTGGAAAGCCACCAAAGACAACAGAAATCAAATAGACAATCAAAGATGGACAATGAGACAAGTGGACAAGGAGACAGCTAGTGTGCTGTATTACATTTATTTTATTTTAAATTACTGAACATTCCTTGACTTCTTCTTTCTTGGTTAGTCCTTTTGGCCTACAAGAGAAGGAGACAACTAATTAAATGAATCAAACAAGATGATAGGACTTGATCTGTTATAGATGACTTTATAGAATCTGATGTGAGTTCTGTGACCTCTGAATTAATAGGAAGTGAGAAGAGTGATGCCCTTGAGCAGCGTCTGATCAAACTGCTGGTGGAGGTGTCAAATATAGGGTGGGGGGTTAAAATGATGGTCCTAAAAAGGACTCACAATTATTTTTAATTTAAACATAACTTGTATTGCAATTAAAATAAGAGGAAGCTAACACTAAATGATAAGCTTCCTTCCTTCTCCCCTTCACCTGATGCCACACCTGTATGATCCATGAATGTTTATTAAGCCTGCAAACAAAGGAATCCTCCCTCCATCCAGCCAAACATTTGCCTCTGTAGCCCACACATGCTTACCAACTTAGTGAACTCCTGAAAGATCATCCTCTATGTCCATCTCCAGCTATGATTCCTCCACGTGCACTGTAAGGAGTAAACACAGGTGACAAATCAGGAGTGCATTTCCATCCCTGTCCTTCTCCGCTCTTCTTTCTAGTTGTATGAAAGCTGGCCTAGTAGACAATTACATTTTGTTCTGACCACATAATGCAGCACATTCCACAGGCCTGGACCAAATGTCGTGTCTACCATAGAAGACTCCTACCTGGTCCTAAATGCACCTCTGGGTGTAAACACCACTTAAAGAGCAGGCTGCCATTAAAGCTTCGTCCCACCAGACCCCACTTACCTGCTTGCTGTGCCCATCACAGTATGGAGGCTCAGGTCGTCTCCATCAGAGCTCATGGCTCTCCACACACACACATTTTATAGATTTCAGATGTTCAGCTGTCCTCTCATTCTTATATTGTATGTTAAAGGTTTGGAGATAGCACTGAATTTATAATGGGAAAATGAGAAGTCTTTTTTGTGACAATTTTTTTATTATTATAAAACTAGCAAAATACCCGAGCTTCACAGCAGAGAAGTAGCGTGAAGTTATGAAAAAGAAAAGGAAACATTTTAAAAATAACCTAACATGATTGTCAATGTAATTGTTTTGTCACTGTTATGAGTGTTGCTGTCATCATTAATTTGATCATCATTATTTCTTTCAATCAGGTTTGTATTTAGAGGACGTGTTGTGTTCAAGCTACATTCCACGTTTGTCAACCATTGTAAAGATACAACAGGTTTCATTGATAACTTTGTGTCCACGTTGTCAGAGTTGAAACATTCATAAACTTTGAAGTTTCCACTACCCAAATCGCTACCCGTGAATCTAAGATGTTTAAGTGGCATTCCCGGTTGTCCAAAGGTG
>NC_041397.2:323032175-323100008 GCF_900747795.2 Erpetoichthys calabaricus
GGTCAGCAAGTCGGCTAACATCCGCCATGCGCCGTCTTTCAGTTGCGAGAAGCAGATCATAGAATGGTTGAAACTGTTGCCCCTAACGTTGCGCCACGGCGTGTGGTTCGTTTATACCTCGTGTCTTCTCATTAAACTTTTATCTCGCGAATATGTTATTGCAATCCGCAGCGGGAGCGTTTCTATAAACTTAATTTAAACTTACGTTTTACACCGTGCTTTGTTTACCTTATGAACATGCTTGTATGCTTCACTCGCTCCCTTCTCAATTGTTTAATGAATTTTTTGCTCTTCGCTGTTTGCGGCTCTTCCTTAATTTCCCCCTACTTCGTTCTTTTATCTCGTGAATATGTTATTACAATCCTTAGCGGGAGCGTTTCAATAAACTGATTGAAAATAGTTTTGCATTTACCTTTTTAGTAAAAAGCGAGCTTTTAAGCCTGAGAAATCACCCCGTAAATGCACAGGTTTAATTGCACATGTGTTAATATGTATGCTTACACAGTATTAAAAGACACTCAAAAATTAACGTCATTTACCTTTGTTGCCGCGTTTGACTCTTGCTGTAAATCTCGTCCTTGTTTTTAGTTCACGTGATTACGTAGGAGGCGTGATGACGCGATACGTGACTCCGCCTCCTCCATTAGAGTATATGGACAAAAAAGAGGTTCCAGTTATGAAACCTGACTAACTTTTGTAAGTAAGCTGTAAGGAATGAGCCTGCCAAATTTCAGCCTTCCACCTACACGGGAAGTTGGAGAATTAGTGATGAGTGAATGAGTCAGTCAGTCAGTCAGTCAGTCAGTGAGTCAGTGAGGGCTTTGCCTTTTATTAATTAGTATAGATTAATGAAAGCAAAAAGAAAAGTTCACCTTTGACAAAACACCAACCTTACAACACTGGACTGACTACAACTGCCATTAAATTCAAAGCACAAAAACTCTTCAAAGCTGAAGACCCACTGGCTCTGAGACCCCTACTCTTAATCTTTCTGAATATTTAATGAAAGGTAAAAAGTCAAAGAACTACAAACTAAAAGAGGAGTAAAGGGAGGGAGACAGAAATGGCTTATAATATCACAACTGCTGATACCGAGGAAGTGAAGAAAGACGACTGGAAACAAGAATCATTACTTGTAAGAGACAACCGGGATAACGAAACAAGATAACAAGATAAGTAGAAGGCGTCATAAATGCTCCTAAATGTTCACGTTGGAAGTCACAGAAATGCCTTGGAGACACCAAGGGTGGAAGAAGAAGGGTGTTAGAGGACAGTAAGATAAAAGGGGGCTAAGCCACTCAGGGACTTGAAACCAAACAGTCAAATGTTAAAGTCAATCCTGAAGACAACAGGACGCCAGTGTAGAGAAGCTAAGACTGGTGTGATGGGATTCTGTTTTCATGTGCCTATTAAAATCCTGTCAGCAGCGTTCTGGACGAATGAAGATGAGCAAACTGATGACCGATTAACTCTGATGTATAATGCGTTGCAATAGACAAGACAAATAAACACAAGCACTTGAGCTAGTGTTTCAAAATCATCTACAGAAGGAAAGGGCTCAACCTCAGCCAACACCTTGAGCCGACAGGAACAGGCTTTAACAACGGAGTTCATCTGTTCATCAAATTTGAGGGTATTATCAAAAATCACACTGGGATTATTTACAAAGGGTTTACAGGAGGTTGTCAAGGCGCCAAGATCAATTTCTGTAACACAAGTAAGATCAGAAAGTTTAAAACACACAAGGTCTATTTTTTGTAATTTAGACGAAGAAATTTTAGTGACATCTATGTTTAATGTCTTTTAGACATTCCAATAAAGGTTTAAGACAATTTGGTTTGATCTGTTTCAGTGGAAAATGTAGCTGTGTATCATCTACGTAGCAATGGAAAGAAATATTGTGTTTAATAAAAATGGATAATAAGGGCAACTTGTACAATGAAAACAAGAATAGACCCCAGAATATCTCTATTAGAGACCCCAAGATGAAAGGGGCAGAGGATGAGGAGGAGAGGTGGCTCAGGCTGACTGAAAAGCTTCTTCCTGTGAGGTGTGACTGAGCCATTCCAAAACAGTTCATGGATACCCACAGACTGCTCAAGATGGGCGATAAGGAAGTCATAGTCAACTGTATCAAATGCTGCAGTATGATCTAACAGCAATAAGACAGTGGGACCCCCAGAGTCTGAAGTTTGACAAGTCTGTAAAGTTCAGATTTGCTTTTTTTAATTAAAGGCTGCACCACAGCATGTTTAAAACAGACTGGGACTGAACCAGTCACAAGACATCTATTTCGCCTTTACGCCTGGTGCTGCTGCGTTGTTCTTATATGTGAGTGGATATTTCTTCTGGTGAGGGCTTCTGTTCTCTTTCTCAAATGTAGAACCGTCATCTTCATCTGAGTTCACCTCTGTTATTGTACGTCTTTATTTGAAAACAGCAGTGTCAGCTCAGGGAGAGTATGAACGTGACTGAAAGAATAAAAGTGAATAAAAAAAAAAAAAAAACGCTAAACTTTACAAGTACCATAAATTTATATCGGCTGTTACAGACTCAAATACATCAGATGTATGTTTTTATTTTATAATAGTAATAATAATAACCATTCACTACTCAAAACAGTTCAGTGCATGAAAGACCCCAAATCAAAGAGGCCACCTCTTGACTTGGAGACAGCAGTTCTTATCTGTACACCAGCAGACGTGTATGTATTATGTGTGTCATATCCTATCGCAATTTATTTTACTTTGGCTAAATTCTTGAAAAAAGCACAATTGTTTTGTTATATCTGTGTCTTTTGTGAAAGTGTTTATTTGATATTTGGACTTCAGTCTTCACACATTACACACTTCATGTCAGCATTTTGCCAATTATTAGTAGAACATGAAAAAATTTTCTGTTCTAGTAATTTGTTCAACAATTCCTCCCTCGCTTTTCCTGTCTTCCTAAATTCACCTAGATCGTTATACACATGCAATGTATGTATTCTAAATAACGATATATTATTTACCCAATACAGCTCCAGGCACTTCACACACAGACAAAGAGACTTGAGCTGGGAGAAGTTTGTGTACGACTAAAGCTGCGTCAGTTGGGGTTTGGGATAGCAGGCTGCTTGCTGCTTGTGCTGATCGACATATTTACAAAACAAAAGACGCTAATGGAGATGTGCAAAGGGTTTAAGGTGGCCCGGGATTACGAGTTTTTTCATAGGCTTCAGGTATTCTAGTGTTAAAATATCAAAGGACACCTGAACTTGTTTTTTTTCCTCTTGTGCTCTGCTCGCCTACATGCCCACCTCAGGGTACGACTGGCATCATTTAACTATTGCTCAGGTTTACGTTTTGAGCACTTGACTTTAAACAGAACAACAGAGTCTAAAATGTTAGAACAAGTGTCATTAAACAGAGTGACTAGACCACCGGTGCTCAGCTGAGGTGGGGGGAATCAAACAGGACCCATAAAAGCCTCAGAGCATTTACTAGTCATGGTGGACTTCATTATGTGAGAGCAGCGAGTCTCACCACTATTGTTGACTATTTGGCAAGGAAAGAAGCCTCAGTTTTAACAGGCATGTGATCAGAAAAGCAAACACCACTAATATCACTGCTACAGATGAGTAAACTATACGATAAAACAAGGACTAATGAATGTCCATGCTCATGTGTTGGGCCTCTCACAGACTGAACAAGATTAAAGGAGTCAATGAGGTTTAAAAAGTCTTTAACTAGGTGTTTACTCGGACAGCACACATTAAAATCCCCAAGAATTAAAAATCTGTTATAATTTGCTGTGATTACTACCAGAAATTCAGAGAACTCACATATAAAATCCTTGTTAAATTTTGGAGGCCAATACACCTCTGCACACAACACAGGACAGAGCGCTCCATTTCAGACAACTGTAATTCAAAACTGGAGTGTCAGTTGGCGACAGTAATAACAGCTTTTAAATATTGTGGCTAATCCACCTCCCTGGCCAGCAGACCGTGGGGAACTAAAAGAACTTACAGTCCGGGGGTACTAATTCAGTGAAAGCGGTTAACTCACAGACAGGTAGCCATGTTTCAGTAACAAATCAAAAATCAAATCAAGAGGTGAAGAAATCTTTTAAAATAAATGTTTTGTTAGCTAGGGATCTAGCACTTACTATAGCTATCGTCATTTTTATAAATTCACCAGATTATAGGTGTGCGTGACACAGATGACAAAGGTTCAGAGAATCCACTCCACCCCTGTGGAGATACAATGATCACCAACAAAGGAGCTCATCATGGCAGCTTGAAACAACAGGCCAGATCCATTTATGCAAACGTTCCATGGAGTGCCCTGAGATGAAACCATAAGCTGAACCTTAGCAAGGATCAATTACCGGAAAAGATGGAAGATAAAATTTAAGCCTCATGAGTATGCTCCCACACTTTCCTCGTGTTCTGTGAAGCTTCCTTTAGGACAATAGGCAGGGCTTACAGCACAGGTACTCCGGTATGTCTAGCAGAAAAAATGGAGGGTGGGTACTCTGACTTGCACGATCGTAATTAAAAGTTTTATCAAATGTCAGTCTTATGTTTTAAAGAGATTGACGATCAAAGACTATCAAAAAAAGACATTGTGGATAAAAAAGAGACGTAAAGAGGGCAATCAAAAACAAAAAGGACCAAAACAAAGTCAAGTATAGAAAGTAGAAAGATCCTAACACTAAACTGTTTATGTCTCACTAAATAAACACAAAAGATTTTAAATAAATTTGACTGAAAACTGTGATGCTAAACTGAGCAGAAGTCAGTGTGTTTTATATACACAGCACAACGACAAAGAAAATGCCGGCCGTGTTTATTAAGAAGACGACAAAAAACAGCGACACCCACTGCTATCTCAGAATAAATAAAAAACAACACAGAAAAAAGTGAGACAAACTGCTAGGAAATTATAACAATTATATTATCACTATCTATATATATAATTCACTAAGCAGCCGCCAGCGCAAGCAAGACACCCATGGAGCACGCAAGACAGAGCCACGCCCACCAAATGGGATAGGACGACAACTCACAGAGCCACGGCCACCAACTCAGATGCGACAACTCATAAAACACGGTGTCCGACAACTCACAGAGCCACGCCCACCAAATCGGACGCAACAACTCACAAAACACGACGTCATTCGCATTTGTCTCTGCTACAGTCCACATGCACCTCTGAGCCACGTTGACGTTTCAGTTACGACACACGACTGCGTCCACCATTGCAAACTGTTTTACACGCTACATACAGCGATTAGTATCCGCGACAAACATGCTTCTTCTTAGATGGTCCTGCAGGAACACGGAAAACGTTTGTCTACACAATACTCCTTATTCCCCGGCCCGCGTCCACCCTCGCTCTGCAGGCAACAAACACAGCGAAAGTCACTTCCGTCTCTATGGCACATGCACGACAGAGCCCCGTCCACCAACAATTTGCGCTAGGGTGATAGCATTTGCTAAGAATGTTTTCATTAATCGAGAATGAAAGTCGGAGGTTCAAAGACGATCATATACCGTCGTAATTCCGACCATAACCGATGCCGACTGGTGATCCGGCGGCGTTATTCCCATGACCCGCCGGGCAGCCGCCATGTTTGTCGCAGATCTGAATCACTGTATGCAGCGTGTAAAACAGTTTGTTTGTCAACCAGGGCATGCAAGAAGCAGCACGTAAAACAAACCGTGTGATACGCACGACAGAGCCATGAACACCAACTCACAGAGCCCTGCCCACCAACAATTCACTAAGCAGCCGACCATGGCACACGCACGTCAGAGCCCCGCTCACCAACAATTCGCGCGAGAGCGAAAGCATTTGCCAAGAATGTTTTCATTAATCAAGAATGAAAGTCGGAGGTTCGATGACAATCACATACTGTCGTAGTTCCGACCAAAAATGATGCCGACTGGCGATCTGGAGGCGTTATTCCCATGATCCGCCGGGCAACCAAAATCTTTGGGTTCCGGGGGGAGTATGGTTGCAAAGCCGAAACTTGAATTGACGGAAGGGCACCAACAGGTGTGGAGCCTTTGGCCTAATTAGACTCAACATGGGAAACCTCACCCGGCCCGGACTAAAAGAACAATGAACAGTCAACGTGACTCACAAGTGCATGTGGACTGTACACAGACGACAGCAATTCAGGTGAGGAGTTGGAGGCGGGCACATGTGCAGGCAGTGCATACTGAATGATGACTAAATGACGACTGTTCACCCATCAATACATCATTCTCACACCCCATTCCGCCCTCCGCGTGCGGCGGTCCTCCAGTTCTCACTCACGGACAATTGTATGTTGCTCTCTCCAGAGTTCCCTTACAGTCGTATCCTCAAACCCACCCCATAAGAAGAAGCATGTTTGTCGCGGATGTGAATCGCTGTATGCGCCGTGTAAAACAGTTTGCGAGGGGTATCCCATGGTCTTACAGTTGGTGGGCGGTTCTCTGTTAGTTGCATATGACCAGGCAGTGTGTATGCTTCGAGAGCGAGGGTGGACGCGACAGCACCATCTAAGAAGAATCATATTTGTTGCAGATGTGAATCGCTGTATGCAGCGTGTAAAACAATTTGTTTGTCGTGGATGTGAATCGCTGTATGCAGCGTGTAAAACAGTTTGCAAGGGGTATCCTATGGTCTAAGCAGTGTCTATGCTTCGATGTGAATCGCTGTATGCAGCATGTAAAACGCTGTATTGTATGTTGCCCTCTCCAGAGTTCCATCTTATCATTCACCTACAGTCGTATCCTCAAAACCAACCCCATTTGGACAACTGTGTCTTTCGGGAAGTGTTCACCCATCAATACATAATTATGCTACGCCGCGGGTTGGCTAGTGTTAAATAAAGAAGATTGTGATATACAGATCCAACTTACATAAACACAGAGCAGGGTAATGTCTGGGACCTGCAGATATTTCTTATATGAAGGATTAAATGTGTTTCTGCAGGAAATAAGTGAATTGAGCTTTAACAGTCAAGATTTAGAAATTCTATTTTTTGTCACACACTTGAGGGCACACGTCTTCCAAATCTGCTACCTTAGCTTCAAGGGAAGAAGTGTTTTCCAGTGTGGTGTAATTTAAAGCAGAGATTAAAGGATCAAATTGTTTGTGATGAGTCCCTTGATAGCCTCACACACGACAGAAAGATCAGCGGAGGAACTGACAGAAATCCTTCAGCAGCACATCCTCTGATTCTACTCACCCGATAGTCCCAATTCTTACAGCTTTGAGTGATTTCTCCTCAGCGTCACCTGGAGAGTCAGATATCTGAAAAGTAAAAACAAACGTACAGTGAAACTTTAGTAGTTGGAAAATAAACTTCAGACAAACTACTGTTTAAAAGTATGGAGTAGAAATTTACCAACAGGAAACCTGCAAAAATAAGATTTTACAGACATATTTCTGTACAAAAGGTCAGAACTCACAGAAGCCATCGTCATCAAGCACAGGCACAGCAGAACCAGCAAGGTGGCGAGTCTCATCATCATGGTGGTGGTGCTGATGCCGAGACGTCTGTTCAGGACAGCAGCGACACCTCCTTATATTACTGATCTGGTGGGGTGGGCCAGTTTAACATGGTTGTCATGACATCTTCTGGGGTGGAAAGCCAATTCAAATCAGATTTGAAGAAGAAAAAGAAGAAACTGCAATCAAATCACAAGCCTTAAAGGTCAAGTGCCCAGCTTTCCACAGACTGTGTGTTCGGAAAAAATTACAAATTCTTGCATCAGATGATTGTCTAATAATTCAGCAGAGGAAACATTCTGTTCATAAGTCACTGTGTTAAACCTAAAGATCATCAGTTGTAATGTAATGTAAGCCTGAAAAGTTTTACCCAAACACAACGGAAGAGCAGAAAAAAATGGCATAGTATTCCTATCCTAACATAGCCCCCCTTCTAGGGCACTGACTCTGAACAAGCCATCAATGATGGATGGATTAAAAGCCAGAAGTCTGTATGTCTGTATGACCATCAGCATCAAGTGACTCCGTGAAAAACCCGAACTACAAAGAGGACTATTTCATTTATGTTAGGTAGAATGCCCAGAGGGGACTGGGTGGTCTCGTGGCCTGGAACCCCTGCAGATTTTATTTTTTTTCTCCAGCCTTCTGGAGTTTTTTTTTTGTTTTTTCTGTCCACCCTGGCCATCGGACCTTACTCCTTTCTATGTTAATTAATGTTGTCTTATTTTAATTTCTTATTTTGTCTTTTATTTTTCTTCTCTTCATTATGTAAAGCACTTTGAGCTACTTTTTGTATGAAAATGTGCTATATAAATAAATGTTGTTGTTGTTATCAGGTTTGAGGGGAAAGCGAGCCTGAAAACTCAACAGCAGATGAGGAGACCTGAGCCTCAGAGGATCAAACCCACAAATGACCTTCCAGACCAAAACCCTTCTGATGCACAAGGTCCTCCACCATTGAAGCCCACTGGTAGACTCAGTAATGCTTTGGATTTCATTTTCTGTCACTCAATTCCTTTATTTATTTCTGATGCTCTTCATTCAGTGCAGACGCAGAGCTCAGTGACAAGTTCACAAGTAAAATACGAATACTAACTTTACAAATGACTGATTACATAAAGAGCACAAATAAAGACTCTGATCTGTTTAAACAAAGTCATTTGAGACTGATGACGATAACTGGAGTCCATCACTATCAGTCCATTAATTCATTATTGAACGACAGTTAAAGGGGGCATTCACTACTGAGACCCTGATGGTGTCACGGCCCTCTTTCTTGATTTATGTAACATGTCACACCCTCCAAAGTCTTACACTACATGACCAACTCTGCTGGCATTTCAGTTAAGGAGGTGCTAAATGTTTAGGCACAGAAAATATTTGGCCAAAAATAACAGAAAAGGCACATTTTAGGTGAAAAGAGTAAAAAGGCAGATATGTGGCTGAATGTGTGACGCTGTTTGAAAACATCTGAGATCCACAGTCACAAACAGCACCTCCTGTTCTACAGGGAGTGACAGACATGTCACACTGCTGAGGATTGTGGTGGTCTGTTAAAGTCATCATGATGTGTGGTGAGAATCTACAAAGAGCTACAAAAGAAAAAGAAAATGGAAAAAGGAAGGGAGAAGAAAAAAGAAAAAGAGAAAGAGAAAGAGAGGGGATCACAGTGGGAGGAAAGGAACTGACTGGGACAGCAAGCAGCGACATTGATGAAGTTGAACTTAACAAGCAAAGTGAATCACAGCCAAGGAATGGACACCATGACAAGCTCACTCCGCTCACGATTTGTTACTATTTCTCTTATTTGTTTTAAGGTTATAAAAAAAATTAGTTTGTAAAAAATAATAAAATTATTACAATTTTATAAAAAAAGCATGAATCTAAAGTGAAATTAATTTAATTTAATCAATAACTCAATAACAAATCTGTAAATAATAATTAAATAAGAGATTTGACGTTTTGTGTTCAGCCTTCTTTTTTTTTATTTAATTTGATTTTGGCTGAGAATTTTCATTTTGCTGCTCCACTCATTTTATCAGCTGGGATCTGTTTGGCCATCAGGAGCAGATATTGGATAAACAACAAAAATATACAAAGTATACAAGATGAAATAACCTGTGACATGAAGGACGACTTTTAGGTTTAACTCTGTGACTCTTCAACAGAATGTTTCTTACTCATAATAATTACACACTCGTCTGATGTCAGAATTTGACATTTTCTTCTGAATGCACAGCCTATAGAAAGATGAACACATGAACTTCACAGCTTGTGATTTGGTTGACGTTTTCCGTACTTCATCTTCTTCCATTGTAAACGAGATCTGATTTGAATTGACTTTCCACCCCATTAGACGTCATGACCACCATGTAAAACTGGGCCGTGCTCACCTGATCTGCAATATAAGGAGGTGCTGCTGCTGACCTGAACAGACGTCTGAGCGTCAGCACCACTGCCATGATGAGATTCACCGCTCTGCTGGTTCTGCTGTGCCTGTGCTCGATGGCGATGGCTGCTGTGAGTTCTGACTTATGACATTTATACACAAATACGTCTACAAAACCTTTTTTTTTTTGCAGGTTCCCTGATTTCTTCCTCGTAATTTTAAAGAGCAGGTCATCTGAATTCTATTTTCTAATTCCTAAAGCCTCCTCAGACTCTAATTCTTATTTTTCAGATTTCTGATTTTCCAGCTGACCCATTGGAGGAATCGCCTTCAACCAGAAAAGCTGGAAGAGCTGCCTACAGGTGAGTAGAATCAGAGGATGTGCTGCTGGAGGATTTCTGTCAATTCTGTCTCTGGTCCTTCTGTCATGTGAGAGACAATCAGGGGATTCATCACAAATAATTTACTCTCTTAAATCTCTACTGTAAATTAAAATAAACTAAAATATATTTTCTCACTTGAATCTAAGGTAGTGGCTTTAGAACAAGTGTACCGTCAAATGCCTGACAAAACACAGGAGTTCTAAATCTCGACAGTTAAAGCTGAATTCAGGTCTTTGCTGAAGAAACTCGTTTAGTTTCAGTCGCATGTAAATCACACAAAGAGTTCAGAGCTGCAAGTCCTGGACGTTACCTTGTGCTCGGTTTATGAGAGTCGGAATTGTATGTCACAGTCTTCTTTACTAAACATAATTATAATGAAATTGTCATCAATTTCTATGTAACCATTGGGGGGGCACCACCAATCCCCAAACCCGAGACCCAGTAACGTCACAGCTTTAAATAATGGATATTTTTACTCCAATGAGCACTAAACACAATGAAACTCAGCCAACACCAAACAAACAGTAAACCTTTTCCTCTCCTTCTTCCTCCAGCTGAGTGTTGCCCACAGGGTTTCATGGGAAGTGCAGCCTTGTCAGGGTCAGAGTCAGGAGGCGGTGGGCTCCTTTTTTACTGGACCCAGCACAGCTTCTCATTACTCAGCATGACTTGTGTGGAGTTCATCTGAGTTGTTTAGGATCCTGGGTGGTCCTCCACTGACAGTGCGGCCTTACAACACCCGGGGACCCCGAGAGGGATGCACCTCCAGAATTCACTTCCCATGAACCCCTGGCACCTCACACTTCATCCCAAAGTCATGTTGTTGTCCAGCGGGATGCCTGCCTGTCCTCTGTGTCACTCACACCTAGCAGGTTGTCTCACTTTTGATATCACGTAGTTGTTCATTTATTTCTTTATTTTCAATTTAGTATTGTGTTGTGAGTAAACATCGCCATGTCAGGTACACCAATACTGACAATCGTGTAACGCACATTGCACAACATTTTCTTTGTCATTGTTCTGTGTATAAAACACTGAAGTGCACTTGATTTACACTCTGAGTTTTTAATCAAATTTATTTAAAATCTTTCATTTTTGCTCAGCAGTAGAGGAAGCTAAAAGGCACTTCATTGAACAAAGTGGTGTTAGGACTTTTCTGATCTGTTTTTTTAAATTTGCGTATTTAGATTTTTATTACCAGTTTATGACCCAAACCCGACTCTTTAGTGTTCTTTTTCTGTTTATTCCTTTATTTTTAGATTGTGGCTGTATTTACAGCCATGTTTATAATTAATTTAATTATAGAAATCATTTTAGAATAATGCTTCTATTATTTTCATACAAATGTTCTTCATCTACTAAAGACGTGAATTCTTTTTTATCTAATCTTGATCTACTTCAGATCACAAATCAAGCAGATTCTTCACTTGATACCCCAATTTCTCCACAATAATCCCATTTAGTCCACCCTGCCATGAATAAGAGCAAACGTCCTGAACGTGACGGAATTCTGTCTAAACATTGAGGAGCATTTGGAGAGCAGACATCCAGCCGTGAACTTCAGATGCTTCACTCGTCCACTGCCAGCTCTCACCACCATCTGGTCTGAACATGAGACCACTTTACTGCTGACACATGGCAGGGGTCTTACATTGTGATGACTGTTGTCCTGGCCCAACTGAGTCAGCAGGTAGACCTCTTCTCTTCTCTATAAGTCGTTTCATTATTGTTAAAAATGAGTCTTGACGTGGCCAAGTAACAATGAGATTTAATGATGAAGTGAGCCTTGTGTGCCACACAGTCATAAGAGAGGGCTCAGCACACTGGCCTGTGGAGTGACAGTACTGGGGATCAGCTTGGAGGATGTGACGCTGCCATTCACACATGCTGAGGTTTGTTGGTTAGGAAGTCCAAAACCCAAGTGCATTGGCACTGAGTCCTAAATTGAGGAGTTTGGTCATCAGATCTGCCCGTCCAGCAGAATTAAATGCTGAGCTGTGGTCAGTAAACACGACTCTGACAGAACAGCAGGGCTTTGGACTTCAATCCCAATACTGACATGTTGTGTCACTTCACCTGCCGGTGCTCCACGTGGAAATACAAAAGAAATGAAACAAATTGGATCTTAAATGTTGAAAGTCACCTTTGATAAAGGAGTGAGCCAAACAATAAGTAATAATAATTATCAGGATGTGCAGGATGGTATGAAGTGCAAGGGATACAGAATTCTCTGTGACAATATGCAAATGGAGGTGTTCAGGACATTCTGGAATGTTCTGTTTAATCTGTGCCAGCAGTCGTCTGTCAGAGCACTTCATCACGATTGAAATGAGACCACGAGTCTGGAGTCATACAGAGAAACATTTTTTATTTTCTTAGACACAGGAATAATCATTGATCTTTTGAAGCAGACAGGCAGCACAGATTCTCTCAGGGAAACTGAAAACAATGAGTTAGAAGATGGCTTGGGGTCCGAGAAAACAGACTGGATTTGACCTATGGGCTAAATGATGATCTGGAGGTTATCTCCCTTCAAGTTACCAGACCCCTTCAGACTTGATAATATTCTATTCCGTTATCTTCCTGTAAGATCATACACACTTGGACTTTCACCATCTAGTCAACAATAAGTTTAGAGGAGACTTGTGTTCATACCGAGATGACACAAACGATTGTCAGCATTTGATAAGTGATGTGCGCTCGATGTCCTGATTTGTTCTGATGTGAGGACCCCCTTGATCAGGCCCTCCTCGGGGTCTCCAAGGTGTTTTAGTGGCTTCTAACTGTGAACATTTCAGGAGCTGCTTGAACCTTTAAAATGCCTTCCCCTTTGTTTTCTGTTATCAGGAGCCCTGGTGGTCTCTTACAAGTAACGATTCTTGTCTTCAGTCGTCTTTCTTCACATCCTCGGTGTCCGTGTTTGTGTTAATATAAACTGTTTCTGTCTCAGCCCCTTTGTGTGTCTCTTTGACTTTTGTCCTTTTGTTAAATACGTGTATATACAGTATACAGTACAGTGGTCCGGAGCAGAGGGGGTCTCAGAGCAGGTCTTGAGCTTTGAAGGGGTTTTTAATTTTGGATTTAAAGGCTGTCTGGTGTTCAATCCAGTGTTATAAGGTTGGTGTTTTGTTATATGTGAATTTCTCATGTTCTTTCAAAGTAACTATAGCTGTTTCTAACTTTACAATAATCGTGCAAAAAAAAATTCTAATTTTTCCTGTTGAAAGTTCAGTTCTGTCACCAAGCCTTTAACATACTTATTGAGAATTAGAGGACCGCTGAATAGCTGAAGTCCATAAAGTGTGTGTGTGTGGACAGCCATGGTGTTGAGGGCACTGAAATAGACAGCCTGAGCCTCCATACTGTGATGGGCACAGCAAGACGGTAAGTGGGGTCTGATGGAAGGAGGCTTTAATGGCAGCCTGCCCTCTAAATGGTGTTGACACGCAGAGGAGCCTTTAGCACGAGGTGGCAGGACTCTGTGATGGACAATTTTCATTTTGTTTAGATAAGGAGCAGGCTGTGAAATGTGGTGAATTATGTGGTGAGAACAAAAATGTAATTATTACAGTGCCAGCTATCACACAACTAGAAGTCATCTTCTCAAGGGACAGAGGAGACAGACAGGGATGGAAATGCACTCCTAATTTGTCATCTGCATTGAATCCTGACAGGGGATACATGAGAGTAGCAAGAGGATTTCGAGCAGGAGGAGGAGGAACATAAGGAGGATGATCTTCCAGGACTTGGTAAATTGGTAAGCATATGTAGGCTAAAGAGCAAATGTTTGGCTGAATGGAGGTCATTTTAGAGTACATTAGATTAGATAAGATTAATTTATTTGCCCCCAAGGGAAGATTAAAATTTTATAGAACCTCAACAATAAATATACACACACACACGCGCGCACACTCACCAGCAACTTTATTAGGAACAACTGTTCACTGTTTGTTAACACAAATATCTAATCAGCCAATCACATGGCAGCATCTCAATGCACTTTGGCCTGTAGACATTGTCAAGACGACCTGCTGAGGTTCAAACTGATCATCAGAATGGGGAAGAAAGGTAACTGAAGTGACTTTGAACATGTCCTGCTTGTTGATGCCACACCAGCTGGTCTGAGTATTTTGGAAACTGCTGATCTACTAGGATTGTCACACACAGCCATCTGTAGGGTTTACAGAGAATGGTCCAAAAAGGGGAAAATATCCAGTGAGCGGAAGGTCTCTGAGGAAAAATGTCTTACTGATGCCAGTGGTCAGAGGAGAATGACCAGACTGATTTGAGCTGAAAGAAAGGCAACAGGAACTCAAATAAACACTCATTACAAGTGAGGTAGGACCACACTGAGTGTCATTCCTGTAAGCTAAGAACAGAGAACTGATGCTACAATTCACATGGTCTCATCAAAATTGGATAATAGAAGATTATAAAAATGTCACCTGATCTAATGAGTCTCGATTTCTTCAGTGATATTTGGATGGTAGGATCAGAATTTGTTGTCAACAACATGAAAGCAGGGATCCATCCCTGCCTTGTATCAACCATTTCAGGCCCCTTAGTAACAATTGAGAATCACTTAAATGCCACAACCTATCTGAGTATTGTTGTTGACCATGTCCATCCATTTATTACCGCAGTGTCCCCATCTTCAGGCGGAGTGGTGGCTCTGAGGATAGGGATATGCACTGGCAATCGGAAAGTTGCCGGTTCAAATCCCATAAATGCCAAAAGGGTCTCTGTTCTGTTGGGCCCTTCAGCAAGGCCCTTAACCTGCAATTGCTGAGCACTTTGAGTAGTGAGAAAAGTGCTATATAAATGCAAAGAATTATTATTATTATCTTCTGATGGCTCCTTCCAGCAGGATAACATGCCATGTCACAAAGCTCAGATCATCTCAAACTGGTTTATTGAACATGGCAACGAGTTCACTGGACACAAATGACCTGCACAGTCACCAGATCTCAATCCAGTAGAGCACCTTTGGATATGTTAGAAAGGGAGATTTGCATCTTGGATGTGCAACCAACAAAAGTGAACTGCTATCGTGTCAATACAGAGCAAAATCCCTGAGGAATGTTTCCAGCACCTTGTTGAATCAACGCCATGAAGAATTACAGCAGTTCTGAAGGCTAAATGGAGTGAACCCGGTACTAGTAAGGCGTACATAATAAAGTGGCCAGTCAATTTGTATGTGTATATTTAAAAAGACATATAATACACACATAAATACACACATAAACACATATATAAAAACCTCTGGATTGGATAACAGAGAGCTGCTGCTGTCAATCATAGGGTTCATGGTACCAGTAACTTGTGTTGAGAATATTTGAGAATCCCTCAGGTGTGACATGAGGTGACGTGGAGATGGAGTTTCATTATTGAAAACATGCCTGTACTTTCGTTGTAATATCAATACAAGTCCTGTTTAAATTTAGTCTGACATAAGGTGAGTCCTTGTTTAGGACTGTAATGTTACCCCCCACCTGTATTTGACACCTCCACCAGTTGTTTGATCAGATGCTGCTCAAGGTCTTCACTCTCCTCACTTTCTATTAATTTATGAAGTCACAGAATATCAATAAAGTCATCTTTGAAAGTTCAAGGTCTCTGATTTCTTTGTACTCATTTGTCCAGATGTCTCCTTCTCTTGTAGGCCAAAAGGACCAAATCAGAGCACTTGTTTCCAAGAAAGAAGAAGTCAAAGAAAGTTCATTACTTTAAAATAAAAACAAATGTAAAGTATGAAACTGCCCGGCTCCTTGTCCACTTGTCTGATTGTCCATCTTTGATTGTCTACTTGATTTCTGTTGTCTTTGCTTACCTTCACAAGAGCAGACTTGGTGCTATGAAAAGCTCTGAACCTGACTGGAGGGACTCCATTAGATTATCATAACCAAGGAAAGACAGCAGCTTTCAAGAATTTACATAGGAATCACAATTTAGATGTAGCAGTGCTACAATCAGTAAGAACTGCATCTCCCAGCAGTCCATGCAGGGGCTGTCAGGGTCAAAGGTGGTCAAATGAGGTTAAAAGGAGGGCAGGTGGCCAAAAGAAAAGGGGATTTTTGTTGGTGCACGTTGTGTGTTGCATTTATCTGTCATACTACCTGCTGTTTAATTGAGCCATTTTTAATCATTGTGTCCTGGACTGTATTCGTTTGTTGGGGTCTGGATCGTCTGTCTACCTGTGTACTGAGGACTGTGTTTGGATTCATTGGCTTACCCGCTAGAAAAGGAGCGTTCCTGAACCATCCATCCGACTTCATCCTTTCAGCAACTACCGATAGGACTGTGTTTTCCTTCACCCTTTAAACATACAGATCGCTGGACTTAATCTCGTCACCACTCATTTCATCTGGTTTGGTTTTCATGAACTTTGCTGTGTGGTGTTTGTGTCTATATGTTAAATGTAATATCGCCGAAGGGGTCAGGGGTGGTATTATTGTTTCCATTTAGTTGATTTAATTTCATAATATTCTTAATTGTTTAATGTTCCCAGTGCAGTTTATTTGGTCTCTGTTGTTAGTGTGTGTGTGTCGATCCAAGGCTGGGGCTGTCCCTGGGATCTCCTCCACTAAAATAAATAAATCACCGTCATTTGGACGGTGTGAATCTTAGCGGTTCTTGCCCACTACATAGAGATAAGACAGAAAGAAACTCTGGTCAAGTCCATGTTTTAAGCCCAGGCTGACTACTGCATGTTTAAAGGATGGAGGGACAGTAGCAATGGCAGGTCAACAATAACCTCAAAAGTCTCTCTGAAGAGACGAGCTGGAATGACATCAAGAGGGGAGGATGTGGGCTTCATAGTGGGCACAGTTTGGGCAAGAAAGGGAAGACCAACAGAGTCAGACAGTAAAGACAAGTCGGGGACAACAAAGGAACTGAGGCAGGTGGTGTGAGAGAAGATCTCATCTCATCAGTTTTATCAGTAAAAATTCTAAAACTCCTCACATGTATGAGTGCCTACAGTACAGCTAAGTGTGTCGGAGTACGGAATGTAACTTATTGTGCTGAACAGAACTCTAGACATCTGATCATTGGTAGAAATATCACACAAGGGTTTTGTCTCAGCTAATTTGACAGACCGCTGGAATTCAGACAGATGGGTTTTCAGAATCTCCTAAGATGTCTGTCATTTATCTTTTTCCATCTACACTCTGTTTTCCTACACTTCATTCTAAGAGTCTGCATGGAGTCGTTAAACCAGGGATGGCCTTTAGATATGGAGTGTCTGATTTTCACAAGAGTAACAGAATCAAGTGTGGATCTGCATGTAGAATTACGAGCACAGAGTAACCGATTGTGTGGCACAGAACTAACAACAGAAGAATTTACAGAAATATCAGAACAAATATATTTAGTGTAGGAATTTATAGCATGAAGGCTGCTTCTTGAGACCCCAGGAATGACAATTTGAGAAGGTGCCACAGCATTGAGTATGACTGGCATTTTCTCATCATCACTGACAAAGAAACCAAATGATAAAATAAGATCAAGCATATGACCTGAACGTGAGTAGGACCATTAACAGACTGAACAAGATTAAGAGAATCGAGTAATTGAATAAACCTGGTAATGAATTGTTTTAAAGTACAAGAAACATGAATGTTCAAATCACCTACGATTAGTATTTTATCAGATATAAACTTGACCAGTGACAAAGAAAACAGAAAATCTCCTAATAAAATCTTTACGTCATTTAGGAGGTCCGTATACAAGAGCGACACGCACTGCAACTCTTAATTCAACTTTTAACAATTGTATCTCAAAAGTTAATTATGTTTCAGTGAGAAGTGTGTAATATTTATGAACATTTTTTAAAAAAAATGGACATCCCGTCCCCCACTACTTTGGTGTGTTAACAAAGCATACAGTCAGCAGGTGAAAGTTCTAACAGGGGTCTTGACTCACTAAAGTCCAGCCAGGTCTCTGTTAAAAATAAAAAGTCCAATCCAGGAGGCACAATAACATCATTTTAACTAAAAGTCTTGTCTTGTCACGCATGTGTTTGTGAGACTATCAAATATCACAGGCCGCTCTCAAAGATTACTTCAATTCTACTACCAGCCACAAAAAGGGATTGGCGTAGTCGGCAAGATTCAAATGCTGTTGATGTGGCGTACAAGTGGACCTCATTCAGTGCAAATCACTAGCAACGAACAAATTGAGTTCTGTGAAAACAGCAACAACTGAGCAGACAACTGAGATGTCAGTAAAGATGAGCAAATCATTTAAAGTCAGTGGGAGATAAACAAGGATGGCACAGTGAAGGATAAAAATCAGTCAGCAGGACACAAAATGGTCACAAAACAAACAACAAGTCATGGGGATTGTATGCAGTGTAACAGAATGTCACTTATTAATTATAAAGATGTCACAAGTGTGGTAATTATGTAACTCTGTCAGCCATTAATCAGTCAGACGTTTGGAGGAGGTAAACAGAATCAGATCAGTGAGGATGAGCGGACCTGACTGTGCAACATGTAACTGTGGAGAGAATGGCGAATGTGTGTTGTAATAGCAAACTGGAGGAGCTCACCCAGGTGTCCATCACAGAGATCATAAACACCAGTAGAGGTAGATTTAGGTGGTGTGGTGGACGGCCAGGGCCCTTGCCCATCTGGGATACCCCTATAATGGAAGTACCGGGGGAGAGAAGCACATTCAGGACATTACCTCTCCCAGAATGCTAGAGGGCAGCCCCTCTGACTCACAGCGGGCCCAAGGGTTTGGAGTATGGAAGCTGAAGCCTGCTGGGGCCTGTGGTCACTGCCAGGGGGTGCCTGGATGATTGCTGAGCCCTTGGTTGAAGGTCATGGAGCACCTGGAGCACTTCTGTGTGACCTATAAAAGGGGCCACCTCACTCCATTCAGGGAGCCAGAGTCGGGTGGAAGAGGACGGAGTTTGTCAGGAGGAGGGGAGGCAGACAGAGAGAGAGAGGGATAAAGAAAGAAGAGAATTGTGCTTTTGGGTTGTCCTTTGAACTGTGCTGTACAGGTGGGAAATAGGGAAAGGCGTTTCCCACAAGAAAAAAGGAAAAAATAAAAGCAGGTGTGTTGCACTTGTGTCCTGCGTCTGTCTGTGTCGGGTTTGGGCCGCAGGAGCACCCTCTGGTGGCCACAGTAGGCAATGGTAACATGTTAGCCCAATATAAAAACTGCACACCATCCATGGGCATGGATGAGGAGTCCTAGCAGGGCACTTCTAAGCTAACCCTCAGAAAGAGGGAATAGCAGGGGATTTAATTAATAGCAGCATTGGCACTCAGGTTACAGTGCATCAGATCCTGGCCAAAGTGCCAGTGCACCCATTTATCATAAGAAGAGCACATGCAGCAGGTGCTAAAACAAGAAGGAATGACTTTCAAACACAAAATCCTGATTAATGACGACAGTATGTTGAAAGGGACGCCACAAAGAGAGCTGGCAGATTGAAATGTCTTGGAATGACAATCACTGTTGACCTGAAGTGGGCTCTGCACGTCCTGACCATAATCAAGATGGCTCATTAACTCCTTCTCTTCCTCAGATTTCCCTGGAAAGGCCGGATTTCTACATTTATGATCAACAACTTGTTCAGGTGCCCAGTGGAGTCCATCCTCAATGGCTGCTTATCATCCTGGTACGGCACCTGCTCAGCCCAGAGCCAGTGGACAATACAGAGGATGGTGAAGTGGGTACAAAATATTGACAACCACAGCTGCCTGTTGTTCAGGACATAAGAGGAAGTCAAACAGTTGTATTGTAGACGTCAGCCATTTTGCACAGTCACCGCTCTCCCACCTCAGCTCTGTTAGATGGTACAGGACCATCAGCACTGGCAGCAGGATCAGGGACAGGCGAATTACCATCTACTCACACTTACAGGTGTTGAAGGCTTTGTCTGTTGTTTGCACTCATTTCAGACCTAGACCCACACATACTTAATAATTATCGACCCATTTCAAATTTACCGTTTCTCTCTGAAATACTAGAAATAGTCGTTGCCAGTCAGCTTCAGTCACATCTTACGCATTACAATTTATTTGAGAAATTCCAGTCTGGTTTCCGCACTGGTCATAGTACAGAAACAGCACTAGCACGGGTTGTAAATGACATTCTGATATCCTCTGATGAAGGAAACCCCACTGTCATTATGTTGTTAGACTTAAGTGCAGCATTTGACACCATCGACCATTCTATTTTACTGCACAGGCTAGAAAATGATGTTAATAATAATAATTCTTAATAATTCTTTGCATTTATATAGCGCTTTTCTCACTACTCAAAGAGCTCAGCAATTGCAGGTTAAGAGTCTTGCTCAAGGGCTCAACAGAGCAGAGTCCCTATTGGCATTTACGGGAATCGAACTGGCAACCTTCCGATTGCTAGTGCAGATCCCTAGCCTCAGAGTTGGGCTTACAGGCATTGTGCTCGCCTGGTTTAGTTCTAATTCATCAAATTGATTCCAATATGTACAGAAATGTGCTGACAGTACTCCATCATTATACACAGATGTTCAATATGGTGTCCCGCAGGGCTCAGTACTCGGACTTTTACTGTTTTCACTTTATATGCTTCCACTGGGCTCTCTCATTAGGAAACATAATGTTAATTTTCACTCGTATGCAGATGACACTCAGTCATACCTTTCATTTAAATCAAGTGAAGTTTCTCCGATGTTGTCTTTAATTAGTTGTGTTAGTGAATTAAAGGAGTGGATGGATGAGAAGTACTTGTCTTTAAATACAGTGTAACAGTTGAGGCTCTTATCGACCTCTCGAACCCTCAAGTAGCACGCCAAACACCAGGCAAAAGTCCAAGACTTTTTATTTTTATAATAATACTGTGCACTAAGCACCCTCCATTCCACACTACACATACAAATACCAATAATCAATAATCCAATACAATAATCACTCCTCCTCTCCCAGACACTTTGCCAACCTTCCTCCCAGCTCAGCTCAATGTCTGGGCTTTCCCAGAGTCCTTTTATACCCCCTGACACGGAAGTGGTTCCTGTCCAACAATCCACAAGTTCTCATTACTTCCAGGTCAGGGTAAAGTCCTTTTCTTCAACCCGGAAGCACGTCGTTTCTTCTTCTTTAAGGTCCTTTAGGCAGTCCGGCGTGTCTGATTTCTGAGAGCGCTCTTGCTGTCGCGCCGCTCGGGCTTCCTCTGCGTCAATCAGCGCCCTGTTTTCCTCACTGCCCGTCAGGTATGTCCAGAGTCAATCGGTGTCAGGTATGGTCTGTACCTTTGGGCGACTCCCATTCTTTTTGCTGGATTTCTTCCCCATCATGGTCCGAAGTAGAATAAGGCTCACTGTCGCAGCACTCTTGTAATAGTGTGAAGTTTCGACCTTCGGGTGCTTCGACGTTACCTTCTTAGGGTTCACTGTTTGAACAAATGATTTAATATCAGGTCCTCTGCCAACGGATGGCCAGAGATTCCTGCCGACTACGCCAGTGTAACAGTTGAGGCTGTTATCCACCTCTCGAACCCTCAGGTAGCACGCCAAACACCAGGTAAAAGTCCAAGACTTTTTATTTTTATAATAATACTGTGCACTAAGCACCCTCCACTCCACACTACACATACAAATACCAATATTCAATAATCCAATACAATAATCACTCCTCCTCTCCCAGACACTTCGCCACCCTTCCTCCCAGCTCAGCTCAATGTCTGGGCTTTCCCAGAGTCCTTTTATACCTCCTAACCCGGAAGTGGTTCCTGTCCAACAATCCACAAGTTCTCATTACTTGCCGGGTCACGGTAAAAGTCCTTTTAGGGCACGTAAGAGTCTGACAGCCTCCCTACAGCGACTCCCGGTGGTCCCCAAGGTATCCACCAGGGCTGTGTATACAAACTACAAGGTCCATAAGGCCCTGCTGGAATTTGGGGAACCTTCATGCTGTTGGGAGGGCTCCACCTGGCAGCCTGGAGGTGTGGGCCGGAATATTTAGCCGGCCATCCATCACAACAGATAAAACAGAGATGTTAATTGTTGGAGGGAATGACGCTGATCACAACAATATTCTGTCATCATTTAACTCAATTTGAATCCCCATTAATTTTACTGAATCAGCCCACAATCTAGGAGTTATCTTTGACTCTAGCATATCATTTAAAGTGCACGTTACAAAGTTGTCCAAATCATTTTTCTTCCATCTTAGAAACGGTGGGAAATTAAGGCGCTTTCTAAATAAACAGGATTCTGAGAAATTAATTCATGCATTTATTTCTAGTAGGATTGATTTCTGCAATGTGGTGTTCACTGGATGTTCAAACTGTTCTTTATTCAGCCTCCAGTTAATCCAAAATGCTGCTGCAACAATTATTACAAGAACAAGAAAATACGAACACATAGCTCCAGTTCTTAAGTTCTTACACTGGCTCCCAGTTAAGTTTAGGGCATTTTTCAAAATCCTCCATTTAACATATAAAGCATTAAATCGCCGAGGTCCAGCTTACTTGTCTGAACTTATCATGACTTACAAGCCAGAGTGCATATTAAGATCTCAAGATGCTGGTCTGCTTATGATTCCAAGGATTAATAAAATAACAGTGGGAGGTCGAGCTTTAAGTTACAGGACCCCTAAACTGTGGAGTGGTCTGCCTGCTACTATAAGAGATGCCCCTTCGGCCTCAGCTTTTAAATCCTGGCTGAAGACTCACTACTTCAGTTTAGCACACCCTGACTAGAGCTGCTGATTAACTGTACAGACTGCATCTCTGCTGTCAGTTATTAACACTAAAATATAAGTAACATGATAGTTATAATTGTATACTAACCCTCACCTATTCTGTTTCTCTTCTCGGTACTCAAAGGTGGCACTTGGTGCCACGGACCACCTGCCAAGTTGTTTTGCCTGCCTAAGGTAAAGTCATCTCTGATGGAGGATCGCAGGAATCTTGGGAAAGAGGGGTCCTTTCATCGGATTGGCTGGCTCAGCGCTGAGTCAGCTATGGAATGGTCAAATGGGGGAGGCGGCCTGATGGGCGAGGTCTCCAGGACTCTAAGCAAATCCAAATCCTATTATGTGATATCATGTACTGTTAAATTCTTCTCCATACTTGTAAAATTTTTATTTTTATACTGTATTGAGGATTTGTTCTGTTCTGTGTATTGTGTTGTATTGATCCCCTTCTTTTTGACACCCACTGCACACCCAACCTACCTGGAAAGGGGTCTCTTTTTGAACTGCCATTCCTGAGGGTTCTTCCACTTTTTCCCTACACAGGTTTTTTTGGGAGTTTTTCCTTGTGTTCTTATAGAGTCGAGGCTGGGGGGCTGTCAAGAGGCAGGGCCTGTTAAAGCCCATTGCGGCACTTCTTTTGTGATGTTGGGCTATACAAAAATAAATTGTATTGTATTTTAATTGTATTGTATTTTATCTCCTCATTAATTTTATTAGATTATTATGATTCAGAGCAATTCAGCATACAAAAATAATCCGATATCTCATTTCAAATTCAGCTGTAACACCATCGCCATGCTGTCTGGAGAGCCGTACAGTAAGTCAGATAACCCAACATGCAGTCGTCACGTGAAGATACTGAAGCATCCAAAGGGCTAATAGACACTCGACATTCTTATGTGAGGACAACGTGAATACATTTTCATAAATTCTAAAGAAGATTTTAGCAGTTCCTCAGATGGTAGCTTTGATTTCTTCTAATTTTAGGTAGCACAGGGCCTCCTTTTCCCACTTTTCTATTATGGGTAGACTGAGATTTTTCATGCTGAATCAAACTAAAATGACGAGTGAGTAGTCTGATGCAAAACATCATAGCAGTTTTTCTCCTACACAAGGAATTCTACAAACAGGCCTGTTTGGAGTAATGGTGATTCTAAAACTCTCTGACAGACAAAGAAAAATAATGTTTTGTTAGAATGGCCTAAGGACAGTCCTGAAACATGTTGTAGTGCCTGAGCCAAGTGCCAATATGGAGTCTTTATGTGGCTCTTTTAGGTAGCTTTCCTTAAGAGGACCACTCACTGTTGTCACACTAAGGAGAATTCAATTGGCAGGCTTGTTGTTTTTACAGGTTTCCCTGCTGCTGGCTCTGAAGCTGCTCATTTACATGAAGGAATGTCAGCTCCTGGTGGTGGAGACTCATCTCCAGACTGATGTATCTTGTCAGCACCGATACTCGGCCTTCCTTTAAAGTCGCAGTCGACAACATCTTGAAACCATACATTAACTCTTCAAATTGGAGGGTTGTCTTCATTTCCATTACAATCGTGTGAAATTTGATACCATTGATCACAATAAACGTAGTCAGTAGGTGGGCCTCTCTGGCAGGGTCTTACATTGGTTTGAATCTTACTTAACAGATATAAAATTCTTTGTTAGTTTTTGTAATTATACTTCAAAGACACCTGATATTCTATATATGGTGTCCCATAAGGATCTAGGAGAAAGGAGAAATCTTAGTGACTGTCAATAATGGATATAATGAGGATCTTAGAAATAAACTTGATCCATTAGGATTACAAGTCAAGACGGAGGTAAAGAATTTAGGTGTAACTATTGACTCGGACCTGAATTTGAAATCACATATTAATCAGATCGCTAGGACAGCATTTTTTCATGTAAGAAATATAGCAAAAGTTAGGCCTCTTATAACTTTGCAGGATGCTGAAAAATTAGTTCACGCTTTTGTTTTCAGTCAGCTAGATTACTGTAACACACTCCTCTCAGGACCACCCATAAAAGACATCAATCAGTTACAATGAGTGCAGAATTCAGCTGATAGAACTAGGAACTAGGAAAAGAAAATCCGAGCACATCACCCCAGTCATGATGTCACTACACTGGTTACCTGTTTCATTTAGAATTGACTTTAAAATACTGCTGATGGTTTATAAAGCCTTAAATAAGGGGTCCTCAGACTACGGCCCCCAGGGCCGGATTAAGAGCTTTGGGGGCCCGTAGCACATTTCAAATTTGGGGGCCCTTTTGGTCTGCATCATCTGAAGTTTAGATTCTGAACAGTTCAAACCGGACTAAATAATTATTTTACTCTCGATTATAATAAGAATCTTATAATATTTATGTGAATTTTATGTGTTGGGCCCCTAAAGTTTTCTTGTGTAAGAAATTTACAGTTTAAAAACGTAAAGATAATATTTTTAAAGACCAGTTTTTCAATGCTACACTTTTTCATTAAATATTGGGTCCACCATTTGGGGGCCCCCGAAATTGCGGGGCCCGTAGCATATGCTACATGTGCCTATTGGTTAATCCGGCACTGACGGCCCCCCAAGGTCATTTACCTGGCCCTCGCTGTTATCGAGGGAGCTGCTGTGGCTGCAGCCACCCGCTTGATCCAGCATGATTCGCTGGAGCCGAGGACACACCAAGCCAAGCCACCTTCACCATGCTGAGGCAGACAGGTAGTAGCCAGGGGCATGGACGCACCCACCCAAAAGAAGTAATTACTATTGTTCATCCCTTTGGAAACAATTCTGTCAAGGAAAAGAAAAATTGACTCCGAGTGCAGGATATTCAAAGAACGGTGGACCTACGATTACTTTGTCATGCAGTGCAAGAAGAGAGCTGTTTGTCTGGTGTGCCAGGAGTCAGTGGCTGAGTTCAAGGAATACAATTTGTGTCGACACTATGAAACTTGACATAAAGACAAATATGATTGTTTGGTCAGACAAGTGAGAAAGACAAAATATTAAAACATGAAAAATGATTTGACAGCTCAACAAAATGGTTTTCAAGTTGCCAAGCTAATAGCGCGCACTGGCAGACATTCGAGAATTTGTTAATGAATGCCTTGTTTCTGTTGCCAAAGAGATGTGTCCAGAGAAGGCTGATTTATTTAGTACTGTGAGTCTTTCAGGACCTACAGTTACATGAAGGATTGAAGAAATGGGGGACAATTTGCATCAGCTTTTGTAAAACTCCTCAGAAAAACTTTGCTATTTGTCATTGGTACTCGATGAAAGCAATGATGTTCGTGATTCTGCACAACTTCTCATTTTCATTTGAAGTCACAGAGGAGCTTGCTGCACTGCAAAGTATCAAAGGAACAACATCAGGAGAGGAGAGGATATCTATGAAAAGGTTCACCAAACTGTGAATGATTTGGAGCTGGACTGGGCTAAACTAGCCACTAACTGATGGTGCTCCTAGAATGGTGGGGTCTATGAAATGAGTGGTTGTACGCATTAACCAAGAGATGGACAAACACAACCATTCACGTCCAATAGCCATACACTACCTCATCTACCAACAAGCACTGAAGTGGGGCTGTCATGAAAGTTGTGGTGTCCTGTGTTAAGTTCATTAGGGCTCATGCACTAAACCACAGACAGTTTCAGGAATTTCTGTCTGAGCTGAATGTTGCCTATGAAGATATTCTGTACCACACTCAAGTCCGTTGGCTGAGTCCAGGGAGAGTTTTGAAACGTTTTTATGAATTACTTCCACAGGTTTCTACTTTTCTGCTTTCAGAAAACAAAGAAGTACCAGAGATGCAGAATGGAAATGGCACCTTGGCTTTCTGACTGATGGAACAGAGCTACTCAACAGTTTCAATGTGCAACTTCAAGGAAAGGGGAAGCTCATCTGTGATATGGACTCACATGTGAAAGCATTTGAAGTAAAATCAGACCTCCTCACTAAACAAGTGAAGGAGGAAAACTTCCGCCATCTCCTCATTACACAAAAGCTGCTGACTGAGAAACTAACATTTGCATTCCCAAACAAAAAATGTGTGGATTTACTGGAAATGTTGCAAAGGGAGTTTCAAATGAGATTTAAAGAGCGTCATCTCCATGAAAAAGGACATACAGCTTTTCTGTTGATTACCAAAAGGAACTGGCCGAACTACAGAATTGTGACTCTCTGAAAGACGCATTCAAGTCAAGCAGCCTTACTAATTTCTATTCATCTCTCCCCTTTGAGACATATCTTGATGTCAGGAACCATGAACTTAAAATGACAACCATCTTTGGCAGCACCTATGTCTGTGAACAGACTTTATCCCGAATGAAACATCTGAAATCTCCAACCAGGTCGAGACTAACTGAGGCACACTTGCATCGCTTGTTATGACTGGCAGTGACAAACATGGAATTGGACATTGACTGTCTCCTCAGCCAAAAGCAGGCCCACACTTCTCATTGAAATACTGGAGTTTATGTTGGTTAAAATTGTTCTTCATTGTAAATATTGTATTGTTCTTTCATGTTTTTTGCACTACAAATAAGATATGTGTAGTGTGCATGGGAATTCGGTTATGTTTTTTTTTTTCAAAACAGGCCCCCAAACAGTCTGAGGGACCGTGAACTGGCCCCCTGTTTAAAAAGTCTGAGGACCCCTGAGTTTAAGGCTGTGCTCCACCCAACCTGAAAGGAGTTCTTTTCACAGACAACAGACAATGCATGAGGTGAAGTGAAAATGGTGTCTCACTCTTGAATATTTGTCCCTACTTTTAGCTTCCTGTTATTGTCATTTCAATACAAGTTCAGTTTAAGTTTCATATGACATAAGGTGTGGGTCCTTTCATGGACAACCATTTTACACCAAGACCTTCACTCTCCTCACTTTCTAATAATTCACGAGGCTACAGAACTCACCTCAGATTGTAAAATGTCATCTATGAACATTCAAGGCCTGCCATCTCTTCCTACTCATTTGACCAGATGTCTCTTTCTCTTATCAGCCAAAAGGACCAACCAGAGCAATCATTAACATGAAAGAAGAATTCAAAGAATGTCCATTAATGTCAAATAAAACCAAACACGATGCAACAAACAAGCTGGCTCCTTGTCCACTTGTCTGATTGTCCATCTTTGACTGTCTACATGATTCCTGTTGTCTTTAGTACCAATCAAAAGAGCAGACTTGGTGCTATGAAAAGTTGTGGACCTGACTGGAATGACACCATTATATCATCATTACCAAGGAAAGACAACAGCTGTGACAAAACAAACAATTAGGAATAGGATTGAAATTACTAAAGGAATTCAGGCCCAGTCCATGTTTAAAAGCACAGCCTGGATCACTGAATGTTTAATGGATGTAGGGACAGTAACAATGGGAGAACAACAATAACATCTCTGCAAAGAAGTGAGGTGGAATGACATCAAGAGGGCAGGATGTGGGCTTCATAGTGGGTACAGTTTGGGCAAAAAAGGAAAAACAAACAGAGTCAAACTGACTAAAGATGGCATCACAAGTTGGGTATAACATAGGAACAGAGGCAGTTGGTTTAAGAGAAGGTCTCATCTTATCAGTTTTACCAGAAAATATTAAAAAAAAACTCCTGATGAGTGTCAGTGCCTACCGTACAGCTAAGAGTATCAGAGTGTGGAATATATATAACATTTTTTATGCTGAATCTGATCAAATTATATCAGAAATATGTTTGTTCCTGGCTAATTTGTCAAGACTGGAATAAACCTAAACTCGTAGCTCTTTATGACTCCATTGCTGAGTTTAACTATTTTTGTAATATGGAGAGTGGCCACTAGATGGAGAAGTTTCACCTCAGAAGAATCACCCCGAGTCCCTCCTGTTAACGTTGCTCTCTATTTGACTGTTTGCTTGGTTTACCCATCACTGCTCTCCTTAACAACACAAATTCATTCATGTTTGGATGTTGATAGTTGTTATGCTAGTCGCGAGTGTCCAACGTGACTCGACTGGACTGTCGTGTACTTCCAATGACCTGCTTGTTTAGTTCCAGCTGCTCTTTCTCAGTTTTCTGCTGTTAACAGAGCTAGTGATCATCTGCAGTGGTCAAGTTAAACAGACCAGAAGACAGGCACATGTTTTCAAGATGCTGTGACAAGAGTCAAAGTCTAAAATTCTGAAATGTGGTTTGGAACAACCCAAAAAATAAAACCAGGAGCAAAGTCTGTGTAAAAAGTATCAGAAGATATTAACCAAAAGAAGTGAATTCTCCAGAACTGAGTTTCTAAAACCGTAAACTAGGCAGAGGAATGAGATGTTATGAGTCGCTAACCAGAAAGCTTTAAGCAATCCGAGTACAAGACTGTGTATGTCTGAGGATTTAATCCGTAATCTCGGACACCACATTGAGTGCTATGTGGGGTTATAAAGGCACACAGGCTTGAAAAGGCACACAGTGCATCTTGGGAGGCACCCCTAATAACAGTGTTGTGTGCTCAACCCAGCACAAAAATATTAAAGCTAAAAAATGGTCAAGTGACACATTTATGAATAAACGGCAAAAATATTTAGATTTATCTCAAACTAAATTATTAATGCAAAGCACAGAAACACTCTTCTGGTTTGAACTCTCATGTAATCTTTAACAATTTGCAACATAAGTATTATTTACATTTTCTTATTTATCTGTTTTGTTCTCATCCTTTAATTAAGGTGCTATTTTGCCTGCAGTTTGACCTTAGCAAGCCCATCCATCCATTCATTTTCTTATCATCTT
Organism: Erpetoichthys calabaricus; assembly: GCF_900747795.2. Lineage (NCBI taxonomy): Eukaryota > Metazoa > Chordata > Cladistia > Polypteriformes > Polypteridae > Erpetoichthys > Erpetoichthys calabaricus. The sequence goes on from NC_041397.2 coordinate 323,061,866, forward strand.
ATTGCTTTCCATTTTGTGGTGCAAAGCAGGAGCTCAAACTGGATGGGACACCAGTCCATCACAGGTCCACTCATGCAATTGAGAGTCGTCCATTAACTCAGCCTGCACATTTTTGGGAGCTGAGATGAAAACCAGTATACCAGCAGAAAACCCACACGGACGCCGATAAGACGTGTAAACTCCACACACAGTCGGAGTCCAGGCTGGGATTTGAACAAAGGAGTAAGGAGCTGTGAGGACTAATGCTAAGCAAATGGCTCCAATGTACTGACCAGAATCAGCAAGTCATACACCGGACTGATTGATCCATTTTCCATTTTCCAATCTAATTTTAGTCACACATTGACTCCCTTTTGGATGTTTACGCGTTCTTGATGTTAACTCGTAAGTCATTGAGCCTGTCAAAGTGTGACATACAAGAGAACTCACATCTCAGTGTATATCCATTAACAGACACAGCCATCTTGCTGGTGAGCTTTGCTGACACATTTCAGTTACCTACTATAGTGCTGCCATCTAGTGGATAGCCATAGAATGTTTTTGATGGCAACAACTTGCTGAAAATAGTGCTAGAAATAGATAGTGCGTAGTTATGTCATTACGAGAAAAGTAAAAATCTGCTGATGTTTTGAAACAACTAAATTTATTGCAAGATGAATATTGTTATATCTGAAGGCAAAATATTACACCCATAAAAGAAGAAAGAAGGAGAAGGTTTAAAGTAATAAACTTTAACAAGTTCTTTTTACTGAGGTCTTTGCTGAGTACACATTACACATTGTATTACAATCTACTTCATATTAGCTCCCCAGTACCCATAATTCCTTATTACTACACGACCCCCAATAGTTCCACAGACTTACAATATTCTACAAATATTTTGATGATCATTACAGCCTAGTGCAGATCAGGCAAGTGTGAGGAACACAAAATAAAATGAGAAGAGCCGCAAGTCTGCATCTGCCATTGCTGTGACGTCAAACTGAGGATCACCTGTGAGCCACAAACTCCATCTCCAGTCATTTATGTGAGACGTCCTCCAAGATGACACAACAATAGACTTGTTTTAGTTGAAGTTTCTTGTTCTGTTATTTTGTAGTGTGCTATTATGTAATATTTGTTTTGTATTTGAAGATATAAATCTCACAACTGAAACAAAAGGGAAATACATTAAATACCTGAGAACTTTATGGTGACCACCTGTAAATCCATTTGTTAGTTATTTAGGTTATTTTAAACTGATTGAAGCATTTTCTTAGTTATGTTAAAATGTTTGCTTCTATATTAATGCATAGTCTACGGGAGACTTGGGGGGGGGGGCAGACTTGGGGGTTGGTGGCAGGATTGGCACTCCAGCCATCATATAAAACCTCCCACTGCTCCAGTGTGGCGCTGAGGTGTCACTGCACTCAGGTCCCAATCCAGGTGGTTCGTCGGGTGGTGGGTGCGTCTACACACGATCAGTCCATGCTCCTCACCCCACTCTATGGGAGATTCTGTTACACGAGCTAAATTGAAATGAAATATCCTAATTACTTCTTCTCCCTCTGACTACAGATTAGCCCCAGTTATGATCTGCTTTACAGTAAGTAAGGCATTGAGGACAAACAGTTTTCAAACCCTAAAGAATCACATTGAAGGTATTGATCATATCAAATGTGCTGTGTGTATAGAATGCATTGAATGTGTAAAGTAAAGTTTATGTAAGTTTGCCATCGAGAAATAACACAACCTTTAAGTATAGAAAGTAACTGACGTTCAACCACAAAAAGCTAAGTTTGTGTAAGAAACATTTTTTCCTCTTTTTATCCTGCGTGTGTAATCATTTTTTTCTCTATTTTTGTATGAACTGTTTTGCTGTGAATTTTCACAAAACCTTTTTATAGCAAACTTTACTGGACTGAGAAATTAAGTTTGTTACGAATTTGACTCATGCTGGATTCTACATTGCCAACTCAGTAGCAGCTCGATTTTAGGAAACTGGAAAAGATGCAGCTACACCACCAGAGGGTTAACGACACCCCGTCTGATGTTGACTCATTTAGACAGGTTAAGTCCAAGTCTGAGGATGAGGAGAGTCTCCGAGATTAAAGTCAGGTCAAGATGTATTGTTCAGCAAGAACTCAGTGCTCTTCAGAGTTCAAAATTGCATAAGAAATGATTGGACTGCTGATGACAAATGAGAAGAGAAGACAAAAGAGGAGACAACGTCTAAAATGACAGAATCATGAGGGAGAGTGAGCTCAGTCATCGAGAATGTGACACAAAAAGGACAGGGTTAGGACCTCGGCCAACTACAGTGACTGTCTTATGAGTCACTAAAGTGATCCTGTGTGTGCTCATTAGAGAATGGGAATGGAAACTTAGTGTCAGTCACAAAGCCAGCCAAGATGGACACACAGCAATGGATATCGACATGTGATGTCATGTGTGATGACCGAGTGCTTAAAGAATCAGACATAATTCATGTATCGGGATGAGGATTTGATCAATGAGGAATACAAACTGTGTTGACAGGACGGCCATCAGTGTGTGCTGAGCAAAGGAGGAGAAAATCAGACAGGAGAAACATAACTCAGTTCTTTATTCATTTAAGTTATGTCACAACAGCACAGACACACAACTGCCACACCGGTCTGACTCAGTCTGTCTCTAGAGGGCATTCATCTCACCCTTTATCCCCCCTGACACTGTTCTCTATCACCCTCACCCCTCACTCCTCCTTCACTTTTTTTAACCCCACAAGTTCTATGAAGATGACAGATTTAGAACTCACAGTCCCTACCTTCTGGTGAGGCATGTAATGCAGGGTGGAGGGGCTGTCTGCCTGGGTCTTCATCAGCCTCTTTGCACTGATGTCAGGTGACATGCCACTTCTTTAGGTGTATGCTGACCGCTGAATGATTAGTGAGTCCTCGACTTCAGACTTTGATAGTGAATTAATACAGAGGTGACAGACCCCTTGAGTGACCAATGGAGGGGCACAACATGTCAGGTGAGAGGGCAGTACTCTAGTCACTTCTGTCACTTTGTACTCCTAATATAGTCACTGGTATATAGCGCATGTACACAGTTTTTGGAGTGTCAGCCTGAATGAAGCATATCTAATTGTGAATGAACAGTGACCCCTCTGGTCAGACTGGTATTTGTTGGTCTGGGGTGTCACCACCCCTCACTATGACACACACACACCTGATTGGCTACTCATACCCTATAACAGCACTTCCCAAACTCAGTCCTGGGGACCCACTGTGGTGTTCTTCTGTTTTTAATTGGACTCCTGGGCTAATTAAGTGAGCTGTTATTTCCCAAGTTCTGTGTTTTGGAGTTAATGGAGAAATAACAGAACTAAATTTGGTAAATTTGTATTAAAATGTACTAAGCTCATATAAGGGGGATAAATATGAATATTTTTTAAACAATTTTCAGCCTGATTTTCATTCTGCTTTTCCAGGTGTTTAATTGATTAATTCATTATCTACTAATTAGTGAGTCTGACACTAAAGTAACTGCAGCCTCTGATCATTCAGTGTTGTTTAACTGGCTGTCAGTTCTGTTTGTTTTAATTTTTATTATTAGGATACAATGAAGGGGGCAAACTGCACAAAAAAATAAAACAATAGGACAACAACAAAAGAGAGGTAAGCATTTAAAGCAAAAGTAGAAATATTTCTAAATGTCTTACAAATGTAAAAACCATACTGCTTTGATTTTCTAAAAGCAGAATAAGAGAAGGGAAAAAGAAAAGACCGTCTAAATAAATAAGATAAATTATTATCACTAATTGTGAATCTGACTGGAATAAAAACCTGCAGCCACAGTGGGCCCTCAGGACAGACTAAAGGAACCACTGCCCTATAAAAATGGAGACCCTGACAGCTGCACTCACCCTGCGCTCTCATCCCTAAGTTCAGTCACGGAGGTGCTGCCCACCCACACATCCTCTGAAATTCCTTTTGACCCCAAATTAAAACACAAAGAGGAACTGTGCTTGTGGGGACATTAAGTGACTGGTGGAGGGTACTGGTCAGTGGTCACATGGAGTCAGATGCAGATTTTTACACTGGTGTTCCAACCAAGTCCAAACCCCGGGTAGAGCGGCTCAGTGAAGGATGTGTTGAACCTGTGCAGGAGGGTCATTGTGTGTGAGACGCTATAAAATGACACACAGCCAGCAGGCCAGTCCAGATACACACCTATTCTGGGGCTGTAGGGGGCGCTGAGTACAGTCTGCTGGCTATTATGATAAACAGAGTACTGGGAGTCAGACCATAACAAACTCCAGGACTTGTCGTTGAATCCAAAACGATACACGCCATCTCCTTTCCTGCTCATTCCTTTATATGCGATTCCTATCTCCACGTTTTCTCCACTCCACTGAATCTCCCAGTAGCACCGAGTCCCAGTCAGAGCCTCTCTGCACAAAGCTTGGGCCCACCAGTCAAATCTGTCAGGATATTTAAAATATCTGGTCTCTGTCCGCTCACGTGTCACCTTCTTATTCCCTTTAGACAGGCAGAGGTCTCTGTTTGCCGTGTTGATATCCAGGGTGAGTGGACAGAAGTTTGAAATGAGACAAAAGAAAATGAGTGAGGATATCTGTGTAATGGGCCTGGGGGCGGAGCACAACACAGCCAATTAACAAGAACCAATCAGGAGCTGTGTGACAAGACCCAAATGTGTGCTGTCGATAGTAAAGAACTCATCTGATTGGACAGACTCTATGGGAATTTAAAATGAAATTACAAAATAACAACAGACAACACAATGAAAGGCTGGCAAGATTTCAAACAACCACCAACTTGTTCAGGCCAGGCAGCTCCAGCAAATTCAGCCCAAGAGCAGAACACAAAATGCTGAAAGAGGCCTCTGTGATCACAGAACCTACAAGTAGCTTTTGTTTCTGATGATGTCAAAGTCCCTGAGTCTACCATTATCAGGAGGCTGCACTAATTAGATCTACAGGGGAGGTGTGCCGGGGGAAACCACAATGAACTACCAGACAAGACTAAAGTTTACCTATGAACATCTAGACAAAGTCCAGATCTTCTGAAACAATGTGCACCAGACAGATAAGGCAAAGAAAGAGATATTTGGTAAAAGGCACCTAAAGACATGTTTGGTGAAAACCAAAGACAACATTTGACCAGGAGGGCCTGATAGCAACTGTAAAGTAAGATGGCGATTTGGAGCTTCTTTGCTGCATTTGAGCCTCAGCAGCTCACCATCACAGAATCTGCTATGACATCTTCAATTTACCAGCAGGCGCTTCATTATAATGTGAGACCTTCTGTCAGAACATTGAACCTCAGCCAAAAGTGGACCTTACGACATGACAATGACCTTCGACATACCAATAAATCCAGCAAGGGAGTGCTGAAAAGAAAGAAATGGAGGGTCCTAGAATGGCCAAGTCAAAGCCCAGAACTGAATCTTATTTCAGTGTTGTGAGGGGGGATTTCAAATGGACTCTTCATGCCACACACCTCACAAACATCACACAGCTGAAAGACTATCACATGGAGGAGCGGAAAAAACTGTGAACCAGTCAATGTCAGAGGCTGCTAAACAGACTTGGAGGGCAATGCCAGCTATTAGAGCCGGGGGGACTTACTTTTTCATCATTGAATAAATTATTACATAGTCAGACTTCCATTATTTTTTCTTTAATGACATCATCTTTATGTGAAGATACTGTTTAAATGAAGATCACATCCTGAGATGTTCACATATATTAAAGAAGAAGAAAAATGTTTCATGTGGTGTACTTACTTTTCACAATTGTATATGTTAATGGTAGTGGATATTGTAATTTTTTGGTGTGAAGCACATTCGTTTCATGTAATGTGTTGTATAAATAAATTATTAGTATCATTATTATAAGGGAATGACTCAAAGAGAAAAGCAATGCAAAGGAAACACTAGAAAACAAAAAGAGAAAACAGCAGGAAGTGCAAATAAGCAAAAGAGAAATGAAAAACAATAATGGAAGGACTTGTGTGACCGGTGGACTTGGTGTAGTCAGCAGAATTACATTTCATTTGTTTTTTAATTTTTTTTAGTTCCCATGAGTTCATTTGACACTTCAGAGAGTCGAGTCCTACAGACTGCTTTGGTGATTTACTGCCTGATCCTCTCTATCCCATAATGCATCAGTCACAGGACCCCATCACTTCCAGCTCACCAGTCACACCACACTCACATGGAACCTTCTGCTTGTTACAGTTTCATATCATAAGCCTTCCATGAGGTATTAAGTGAGAGATGATTTCTATTCTGATGATCCACTCAGTCAAAGCACAAACTCACATTGTAAAAACTCGTCTCTCCTCTGAGGTTCAGGAGGCTGTAAGGGGAAAACTGGAGCTTCACGACCTGAAAATAAAAAGAAAAGAGAAGTGAAACTGTGAAGGCAGCATTTTGTAAAGTTAATTAAAATAAGTGTAGTTAAAATGAAACACAAAATGACATGAAGCTGAAGCAGAAAAGTCGATGGATCATCAACAATGCGTGAAGATCTGCTTTCTCTGTTAAATGAAACAGAAACATTCTTCATGTATTCATCATTTTCAGCTCATCAGTCACACAACACTTAGGCCGCACTTTCTGCTGGTTACACTTTCATATCATAAGCCAGGCCTGACATATTCAAAAAGAAGAAATGATTTTTATTCTGATGATCCATACATTCAAAGCACAGACTCACATCGTAAAACCTTCTCTCTGCTTTGAGATTTAGGAGCCTGTGGAGCGACAATTGGAGCTTCACGACCTGAAAATGCATAAAAAAAGAGAAGGATGAAAACTGTGAAGATGACATCGTGTAAAGTTAGTTAAATTCTTAAACATGTATTACAAAAGCAGTGCTAAAAGTTACCATAAAACACAACATGACCAGCAGCTAAAGCACAAAACATGATGGGGTAACAACAATGTAGAAACAGCATGGAGTACAAATCTACAAACATACAAATCTATCTATCTATCTATCTATCTATCTATCTATCTATCTAGATAGATAGATAGATAGATAGATAGATAGATAGATAGATAGATAGATAGATAGATAGATAGATAGATAGATAGATAGATAGATAGATAGATAGATAGATAGATAGATAGATAGATAGATAGATCAGAAACGCTCATGAACTTGGCGTGGCTCTTGACGTTTCTCTCCAATAAGGTTGTTCCATTGATCAAACTCAAGTTCTTCATCCTTTTTCACATTACAGCGCAGACTACAATATTAAACATTCCCATTCTGATTATGAATTTAATGTAAAAAAAAAGACCAAAAACTCACTTTGCAGAAACGCGTCTCTGCTCAGAGGTGTAGGAGGCTACAGGCTGAAAACAGGAGCTCGCCGTCCTAAATATAAAACAGACAGAGAAACCATAAAAACAAAGAAGGCTTTTTCAGACCTCTTGCCACTGTAAGGTGTTCGGCTCACATGGCAGAGAAGTAACTGACTGGGCCTCTTTACAGAAGTGCATTGCATTCACTAAAGAAAACACAATACACTAAATATGGACAGAAGTGTGTGGACGGCCCACCAAAGGTCTAAGTTGAGGTGTTTCATTGTTCACAGGTCCATTAAATCAGCACACAGTCATGCAGTCTCAATTGACAAACTGAGAAGCTCGGTGACTTTAAATGTGGCTCTGTCAGAGGTTGCCACCTTTGATACAAGTCAGCATGTAAAATTTTAAAATCTGCTCTGCTAGATCTGCTCTGTTCAACTGTAAGTGCCATTACTGTGCAGTGGAAGCTTTGAGGATCAACAGTAACTCAGAACGAGGCCATGGAGAGCCGAAGTACATCATGTCATGAAATGGCCTCTCCTCTGTGACATCACTCTGTGACCTCACAGGTGGCGCAGTGGTAGTGCTGCTGCTTTACAGTAAGGAGACTGTGGAAGATTGTGGGTTCGCTTCCCGGTTCCTCCCTGTGTGGAGAGCGCTTTGAGTACTGAGAAAAGCGCTATATAAATGTAATGAATTATTATTATTATTATCACTGACAAGAAACTACCTGTGGAAGCGACATCAGCACAAGAAGCGTGCATCAGGAGCTTCATGAAATGGGTTCCCATGGCCGAGCCTAGGATCACTATGCACAATCACAAGTGTTGGATGGAGTGGTGTAAAGCAGGCCACTTACCATAAGACTCTGGACAGAACAGAAACATGGAGTGATGGATCACACCTTATGGCAACAGTTTGGAGATGGCCCTTTTTCTTTTCCATGATGACTGAACACCTGTGCACAAAGCCAAAATCCATAAAGTCATGGAGGGAACTTGGGTGGCCTGCACAGAGCATTGACCTCAATGCTATTGAACAGCATTGGAATGAACTGGAACGGCGATTGAGAGTCAGGTTTCCTTGTCCAGCACTAAAGCCTTGTCCTTATGAATGGGCACAAATTGCCAGAGACAAACTCCAAAATCCTCAAAAGAAAGAAGAGACTGTTACAGGGGCTGACTCCATTTTAATGCCCATGGTTTTTGAATGGGATGTCCAAAAATCTCAGAGGTGTGATGGTCAGGGGTCTACTGGTAATTCCTCTGTGCAGGTAATGGCCATCAAAAGCTGAGTTGGAATAGTTGTGATCAAGGAGTGTGGAGTTTGAAGAAGAAGTGGTACATTACTGCCATCTTCAGGGGCACTCCTGGAAGGAGGCGTCTGATTTGGGAGATGAGCAACCTGGCAGACGGAGCTCCGATCCACAACTCTGACCGCTATATACAAGTGTTCTTGCATTAGCCAACAGCTCGATATATTTCTGTTAATTTGTGTGACATCGAGCGCTTGCTGTTAAAGTTAAAAATCTTTTTGAGTAAACTGGATGGCCCGATTGCCACCCCAACACTTCATCATAGTTCCTGTCCTTACTACCAGTTAACGACAAAGTAAACCTCAGACAAATCTTTCCTCTGCTCTCCAAAGGGGATTATCATTGCATGTTTGCATGACTTCGGTCATTTACCAGACTCACTAACTTTGTTGAGTAAATAGATTTAGGGTTCGAAAAGTTTATTATTGAAATGTTTTCAAAATTCTTTGTAGATTCTCTCCTTGCCTGGGGATGGATTTTTAGTTACTTTAATCAATTCTGCCATTTTAAAATGACTGACATGTTTAAAGTTTTTAATTTCCTCTTTATGTTTCCTTAATAATTTTACTACTAAATGCCTTATCTGAATGATTTCATTTTCTAGATTCTCATTAGTAGTAAATTCTCAAGATAATCTGCCTTGTCTTTATCTGTTAGAGTTGTCGGCCATTCCCATTTCAGTCTTTATTGACCATTTGTTACTTTAACTGTTTTCCAAATCTGTCCTACTGTTGTTTTATTATTATTTATTACACTACAGTATATTTTTCAGTAATTAGGTTTAATATTTTAATTCTTCCAGCAATAGCCTTTTAACTACAGTAATCCCTCGCTATATCGCGCTTCGCCTTTCATGGCTTCACTCCATCGCGGATTTTATATGTCAGCATATTTAAATATATATCGCGGATTTTTTGCTGGTTCGCGGATTTCTGCGGACAATGGGTCTTTTAATTTCTGGTACATGCTTCCTCAGTTGGTTTGCCCAGTTGATTTCATACAATGGACGCTATTGGCAGATGGCTGAGAAGCTACCCAGCTTACTTCTCTCTCTCTCTTGCGCTGACTTTCTCTGATCCTGACATAGGGGGATTGAGCAGGGGGGCTGTTCGCACACCTAGACCATACGGACGCTCGTCTAAAAATGCTGAAAGATTATCTTCACGTTGCTATCTTTTGTGCAGCTGCTTCCTGAAACGACATGCTGCACGGTGCTTCGCATACTTAAAAGCTCGAAGGGCACGTATTGATTTTTGATTGAAAAACAAATTCTCTCTCTCTCTCTCTCTGCTCCTGACGGAGGGGGTGTGAGCTGCCACCTTCAACAGCTTTGTGCTGCGGTGCTTCGCATACTTAAAAGCCAAACAGCCCTATTGATCTGTTTGCTTTTCTCTATCTCTGTGACATGATCTGCTCCTGACGCGCACTCCTTTGAAGAGGAAGATATGTTTACATTCTTTTAATTGTGAGACGGAACTGTCATCTCTGTCTTGTCATGGAGCACAGTTTAAACTTTTGAAAAAGAGACAAATGTTTGTTTGCAGTGTTTGAATAACGTTCCTGTCTCTCTACAACCTCCTGTGTTTCTGCGCAAATCTGTGACCCAAGCATGACAATATAAAAATAACCATATAAACATATGGTTTCTACTTCGCAGATTTTCTCATTTCGCGGGTGGCTCTGGAACGCAACCCCTGCGATGGAGGAGGGATTACTGTATTACATTCAATTATGTATAGACATAACACAGATTTCCAGAGTTTCCTACATGCTCTGTTTCTGTCTTTCGCAGCTGTGCTACATTCTTCATTCCACCCAAGACCAATTCCTTTGCCTTTGAACGTTTTCTTATTAGGAATACTTTGTTCTGCTGAATCTAAAATAGCTTTACATTTGCAATTAGTAACAATATCGACATCTTTAGTTTGCATATTCAATTAACGAATCACAGAAATCACTAGATTCTTCCCAATTTGTTCTTTTAAAACTCCTCTTCTCACGGTGATCGTGTGAATAATTTCAAACATATCCCAAATAAAATACAGTAGAATAACACTGGAACTAAATGCTGACCATTAACGCTCGACTATATTGTAGTGGCCGGCATTGTCACCGTACAGATGGGCGGGGCTGGACAGATGATTGACAGCAGGATATTCACAGCTGTGCTGAGCTCTGCATTCCAGAAACTCCTGGAACTTTCTCGTTACACCTTACAAGTCTGAGAAGGCTTGAGATGGCAGGTGGAGACTCCCAGGGTATTAGAAATACAGCCTCACTAGACGATAACAAAAAGACTGAAGACAGGACACCACACGAGACGCTGGACGACGATCAAGAGCACTGCGAGAGTGGAATAGCCTGTCTAGTGAAGAGGCAGTCATTTTATGGGGCGTCTTACACGACTTTTACAGTGAAGGGTGATTCTGTTAGAAAATTATTGTGAAATCATTTGTTGTGGAATAAATGTGCCTGTTACTGAGCTTAACTCCAATTCTGTGTGTGTCTCAGTCTTTCCATCTCGGTGCTCATTACAATATAATAAAACCCACGTGCCCTGCTAGACACCATCAGATCCATTACTTTCACTTTCCTCTATTATAATGCATAATCTTTGCACATTTGTAGGCTTTTTCTTTTCTCCAGATGTCTTTCTTCTCCAAATGCTGCTCCACACTACACTGTAAAAAATAAATCTTGCGTGTGTGAAAAATAATAATATAAAATAGCTAACTATACGCAAAATAATCATTACTTTAATTAATAAAAATGGGTTTTACCCTTTTTGTTGATTATTTAATTCTAATTCAATAAAAAAATTATGAATAATGTTAACTTATTATTTTTCTTAAAATGTAAACATTTTTTATAACTTATTCTAAGTAAAAAAACTATACTGTGAATTGAACACATTTAAGTTAAGTTTAAATTTAATGATTCTGCACTTCCTCTCACATCGAAATGTAATGACACGGCACTTCCTCTCACATCGGTTTCTTAGTCTTTACAACAACGCATTCAGCTGTAACGCTTATCCATAATAAGAGTTATTTTACTACGAATGTGTAAGTATAAAGCATATTAATTCCGTAATGAATAACTAGTATTTCATTTCGTATAGTTACAGATGTAAGCATTTGTTATTTTCACGAAACCTTTCCCTTCATGTGGGAAACATGGCGGGCAAAGTAGCGTCTTTCTAACAACCTACCTCGTTGGTTTGCTTTAAAAAGCAGGCACATTTCTCGGATAGTTACATATGTTCATATTTTTTTTTTATCGTTTAAAATTTTATTTTACACAGAAAAAGAAAATGACACTTTGAGATAAGTTTGAGAACGCTATGGCGTTTGTCCTAAACTACGACCTGTAAACAACATAAAAAGACGTTTGCCTAACCGTCACGGTATTATTTGACTTCTTATTTAATTAGTGTTCTACATAGGTAATGTATTTACTGGTTAATTTTTAATACTGTGATTTACGATGTTTGATTTCCTATGTCCTATTTTATTTCAGGATTTTCGCTATCGCATACTGAGAAGTAGTGGAAAAGGCGGCCATTCATTTAAGCGGATATGTTGGCGTAAATGCACGACATGTTTGAAGAGCGCCATCTGCGTCAGGATTTCACTCTCTACGTTTCCTTCCCGTTTAGCACTCATTCCTGGGACATTATTTGATTCAGATATACTTTTTGAAAAAAGTTTAAATAAAGAAAAGAATATTTTCATTGACATTTGAATGTCAGTAATTCAGTAAAAATTATCCTCAGACATTTGATTTAATTTTCCTTTGAAAATACAACTCCGTTGTTGTGACTATCTGTGTATGTTCAAATAAATAAAGATATATGGAATTTTAAAATGTATTTGTTATACAGTCGTTACTGTCCAGCGTTGCATTATTACTTTTTTTTTTTAGTACTGTAATTCAAATGAAAATCGGAGTAAAATAAACCATTTTTGCCACTACTTATATTTAATCCAACTCATTTCTTTTAGGTAAATTTGAGTAAATTAATAAATTAAGTTTACTCAATAGTGCAGTATATTAAATCAACTCAAAAATATTGCTTGTAATTTGTTGCCTTATTTTTTTTAAGTACTTTTAACGCGTTATTTTTTACAGTGTAGCAGAATTGTGTAAACACAGGCACAAGTCTCCCTACTTCTAGTTCTCTGTGAATATCTCATGATCTGCAGGTGGTACAAAGACAAGCCTCATATCATTTAAAAGGGGAAAAAACGGAGAATGTGCAGATCTGATTGGATAATCCACTAGATGACAAGTAGAGGCAGACCTCAAAGCGTCCATATTTAAATTGCCTTATCCCATCATCCATATGACATTGAACAGAATGATTATCAGTGTTTGAGAGCTGAAACTCTCCTCTTTGTTACTGCACAGAAATCTGCTCATCCAACTGACCTCACCTGAAGTTATAAGATGGCAAATGTGGACGAGGGACTCCCAACCGAGACACGTCAGTTTGGACGTTTTTTTAGACAGATAGAAAAGAAAAGCAGAGCCTTACAGACACATGCAATGCACCATTTTGACAACAAGCTATCAACCTTTAACTCTAGCACTTTGTTAACAAATATTCTCAATAGTTATTTATTTATTTATTTTAAATGAGTGAATTATCAGTGCACACTGGCAGCTGCAATAAAAGAGGACACAGTGTGCTTCATTCAGTTTTGCTGTTAAGTTTTAAACTGTTGTTGTGAGTGTATTATGGGGCTTAGTGTTTTTATTTCACAACTTCATCTTGTTCTTGCACAACATGAGAGTTTTTTATGGAATTTTCAGGGGTCCGCAACTTTTTAGTTTGGGGGTCTGTTACAAAATAAGGAAGTAGTGAGAATAGTGTATGTACAGTAAAGGAGAGACCCTTTTCTTTGGTTTCACTTCTAGAATTCCACCGATTTCATGGTAACATAACCCATCACGGATCTCATCACGACGAGCAGACACTGTACCTGGCGGAGTGAAGCTCACAACCTCCCACTGGCTCAATTTCTCCAGATGCTCCTTCAAAGGCGGCAGCTTCCTCCTCAGGTCCTCAGAAGAGAAATCTGCAGTGATGGTGTAACTGAGAGAGTCTCCTTCTTTAGGGAGGCCACAGAAAGGTGAGAAAGTCTGTGTCAGGAGAGAAGACAAGATGGCGCTTTAGGGAAGAGAGAAATAAAAAGGACTTAGACAGGGAAACGGCCTTCTCCTACTGCAGTACCCAGAGACGGCCTGAAAGTGTGTTGTGTGGTTCAGTGTAGGGGCTGAAAACAATGAAATTTCAGTTTACTCCTTTACTTCTTCACGCTCTGTCAGGTGGCATTGGATACATTTGTTACGTCAATGACATTACAAGCTAAAACAGAAGATTTGTTATTTGTTCATTTAGGGCAGGGGTGTCGAACTCCAGTCCTGGAAGGCCGCAGTGGCTGCAGAGTTTTCATTCTAACCACCTTCTTAATTATTGACCTGTTTTTGCTGCTAATTAGCTTTTTTTGCCTTAGTTTTAATTAACTCGACTCAGACCCCTTAGTTCTTTCTATTTCCTTAATTAGCAGCCAAACAATAATGAGACACAAAACGAGCAAACAGGTGACCAGCTAACCACATTATCTGAACATAAAGAAAGGTGAGGGTCTCGGTAAGGTTGATCTCTCAGGTCAATAATCAGAAACAGAAAATCAACAGTTTGGGAAATGTCTGCTGTAGCAAAATGAGAGCAGCAGCAAGCTGTGGAATTAAGTAACGGGTTTAATTAACAGCAAGAACTGGCTTCTCATTAAGAAACTGGTTGGTGTGAAATTGGTTGGAGTTTGAAACCCCAGTTTAGCTGGTCATCTGTTGGCTCGTTTCACGTCTCATTTCTGTTTGGCTGCCATTTAATGAAGAAAAGAATAAATTGAGAGGATTGAATCCTTAAAAACAGGGCTATTAAAATTCAGGAGAAATGAATTAATTAGCAGTGAAAACTGGTCACTGATTAGGAAAAGGGTTAGAATGAAAACCTGCAGCCACTGCGGCCCTCTAGGCCTGGAGTTCGACACCTGTGATTTAGGGGCTGTTTGTCTGATATTACATGTACATTTGGGTTGAATGCCTGCAAACATTCAGTGTCAAACATTGGCAGGAATAAAAGATATCAAGACTACAGGAGATAACATCCATCCATCCATTGTCCAACCTGCTATATCCTAACACAGGGTCACGGGGGTCTGCTGGAGCCAATCCCAGCCAACACAGGGCGCAAGGCAGGAAACAAACCCCGGGCAGGGTGCCAGCCCACCGCAGGGCACAGGAGATAACCATTTATATTAATAAAAAACAATAAGCAAAACTTCAACATGGATGTGATGCTGGTGAGGCTTAGAAATAAAACATTAAGAGCAGCTCTTAAAACATAAACCAAAGGAAATGAAACTGTGCAACATTGTAGTTCAGTTGTCTGACATGTCTTATTTGTTATTGATGGGTTGGTTTATTCTAAAGTGGTCCTAACTTAATTATTGAAATATACAACAAAAGTGTTTCTATAGGCAAGTTTTAAAAGCATGTTTGGGCTCAGCCTGGACTTGGATGGGAGACCATCTAGGAAAAGCCTTGGTTGCTGCTAGAAGAAGTGTTGGTGAGGCCAGCAGGAGTCTGTGTGTGGATCCCAATGCCTCAGTGCAGTGAAGGGGGTACTGTGGTGTAAAAATGGCAGCTTCGTTCGGATGAGATGTAAAACCGAGGTCCTGACTCTCTGTGGTCATAAAAGATTCCTAGGCATCCCTTTTAAAAAGCAGGGTGGATCCTGATGTCCAGGCTGAATTGCCCACCATGGCCTAGTCACTCTGGCCCCCTAATCATCTCCTATCTCTAATTGGCTATCTCTCTCACCACTTCGACCCTCCTGTCCTTGGCTTTTGGAAGCACACGACAATCAACGGACTGAGCTTAGGACATCCAAAAGGAAATGGAGGACAACACCTGCTGAATACACAACTTGTCCTGTTTCTATTTAACCACCATATCTGCGCACATTTCTGCTTTTTTCATTTTGACTCCAGGCAAGTTTCATTAAAAAAATATAAGATTTTTTGAAAATCAGTGCTGGACGTATCCCTTTTGAACAAGTGGAAAGGGATGTGAACGTGCTTCAGTGTGATCTGAAGGATTATCCAAAGTATTACAGGCTGGTACTGCTGGCTCTTAGCTTATCTGCTGACACAAGTGTTTCTGTTTGTCCTCTGCTGCCCCGTCATACGACTGACTCAGAAAAGGCAGAGTTTCTAATCCATGACATCACAGGACCTTCTTAATTTCCTCATTACTTCATTTAACATCTCTGCAGGGTGAGTAGTCCATGAAGTTCACCAGTTGTTCTCTAATCTGTCCCTTTTCTGCCCATCAGGTACAAACAGAGAGAGGTTCTCTTTTGCACGCCACACGACTTCTTCAAAAAAACCTGTTAAATACACAACTTGCTCGATTTCAATTTACCAACCATATCTGTGAACATTTCTGTTTTTTCATACTGACTCTTGGCAGGTTTCATTAAAAAAATATAAGAACATTTTTTCAAATGCAAAACTGAAGACTCATGAATCAGCTCACTCCATAGTGCAGAATATCAAACATCAGCGTGGAGACTTTTATATTTTGATGTGATATTCTGGTTAAATTACTGGAATTGAAAATGCCTTGTTGTGCTGAACGGCCTGCCAATTTAAGAGCTGCTCTTATGTTCTAAAAGCATCTTCAATCTAAACGTCCTCAGGTTTCCACACATCCCTGCGCTGAACCAAGCCCTCTATGAAGTGTGGCTCTCACCTGGAGGAAGTGAATGTTGTCATCCATTTGTAACAGCTCCTTCAGCGCAGCCTCTTTGCTCTTCAGCTCCTTGATCTCCTTCTCCAGGCACAACATTAAATCTTCAGCCTTCTTCATTTCTTGTTTCTTTTGTTTGTTGATCTTCTCCGTCACTTTCTTACAAGTTTCCTCAATGCAGCGAATCAGGGCAATGAAGCTCTTCTCACTTTCCTTCACCTCCCTCTTTGCAGAAACCTGAATAGATGGAAAAGACGTTATTAATAAATCCTTTTTTAAAAACCTTGAAACCATTACCAGCTCATGTACTTTATATGAAAGAACACAAAGATCCCACATATTAAGAAACCCAAAAGCAGAAGGTGGCCTGGTGCTTCCTGACTTTCAGCTGTACTGGTGGGTAGCCAAGTCAAGTCAAGTTGGGGAGCATGAACTCCTAATGTGAGACAATGGAAGACGCCAGTGCTGAATACGCACCTGCCTGGTGAATCTTGAAAGACAATTCTCTAAGATGTCCTCTCTCTGTGGGCTCTGCTCTGTGCTCCACTCGTGAACAATTATCACCAGTTTACTAGAAATCGTGTTGTTCTTCACTCATTCAGAATACAGAACCAAAGTTGAAAAGCTTGATGGAAGGTCACTTCTGTCAGCTGTGTCATTACAGGAAAACTTTACATTTGAGTCAGTTATGCAGAATTCCAGTCTTGGAAGATACTCAGCATCTCGAGCCTTCAGAGATCTTTATGTTTATAATATGCTTGCACCTTTTAATCAACTTTTGCTAAAATGCAGAATTCCCTCAACGCACACTTATTGTTTGTATTTACAAGTTAGGTATTTGGTAAAAAAACTATTTGCTAAACATTGGAACATTACAAAAATTGTGATGACAACAGGCCATTCAGCCCAACAAGCTTGTCCATCTTACTCATCTAGATGTCCAGAATAATAGCAAGTTGAGATGTGGAGGCCTCTAAACTCCTACTCTGCACCACACTATTTGTCAGTTTATTCCATGACCTTCTAATGTTTGTGCAAGATCTACCTTTAACAAATTTCCAACTGTGAACCTGAAGAATGTATTTATATTTATTACTTTTATAATTTAAAACACTTCAGTCATGTCCCCTCTTCATCTCTGTTTGCCTAAACTGAAAAGGTTCATCTCCTTCAGTCTCCACTTATATCTCTCATTGTTTTAGGTGGTCTTCTTAGGATTTTCTCTAGTGCATCCATTTATTTTTGTAAAATGGAGACCAAAACTAATAAACATTGGTTAACAAACTGCATAAAACCACCAGGAGAGCCTTCATCTCCAAATGGAGAAGACCTGGAACAGGGGTAAATCTGTCCAGGAGTGGCTGGCCTAGCCAAATTACTCCAGAAACAAACAGAAAACTCATCCAGGAAGTTACTGAAAAACTGGAACAAACATCTAAGAAGCTGCAGGCCTGTCTCAGCTCCAAGAACGATACCACCATTAGAAAGACACTGGAGACACAATGGAAGAGAGCTACTGTACATAAGCTCAACAAAAGCAACACAAAGCATTGTCCAACATTTGACAAAAAACACCCTGAGAACCTGCAAAATTTTTGGGATAGTATTCTGTGGATTGGTGGGTCAAAAGTGGCACTTTTTGGAAAACATGGGTCCCGTTACTTCTGGCGTAAAGATAACACACCTTTCCACAATAAGAAGATCAGGGCCATAGTCAGACATGGCGGTGGTAGTGTGAATTCAGCCATCTAGCAGAAGTTAATGTCCAGTCATCTTCCCAAAACTACCGAAACTGTTTGATTTGCAGTGTTATTGCTAAAGGTGGCACAAATGAGTATTAGCTTAAGGGTGTAATTAGCTTTTCACACAGGTGATATGGGTGTTGGTGAATTTTTTTTCCTTCAATAAATGAAATGATCATTTAAATTGATGTGTTGTATTTACTCAGGTTGTCTTTTGTATTCTACTAAATGTGTCTGGAAATCAGAAATAATGAAGTGTTATTATGAACCAAAAACAGAGGAAATCAGGAAGGGGGCAAATACTTTTTCACAGAAGCATGCATTTGCTGTGAATCAGAAATACTAATCATGAATCTGTCCACATGTACACAACGGATCCAAACTGATGTCCTCAAGCGCAGAGTGTGACGTTGCTCCGGGTTCATTTTGTTTCATTTTGGGTGTTTTTGTACATGCAGTTCTGTATTCTGTCGACACCATTTTCTGCTTCATCATCCCTGTCATTTTGTGACTATCATTGCCTGACTGCAACCTTGAAAGAGGAATTCTAAATGAAATATGTGACTAGTGCAGGTAGGCTTAAGAAAAAAAAATCATGTTAGAAAGTTTGCTTCTTTCTTTGACTACAACTCTGATTTGTGGTTCAGATGTGATGTGTGGTGTGCTTTACTGTGCCTGGCACACACACCCTGCATGTTTATTATCATTTAGTGAAAATGTAATTAAAATGAAAAGAAAATTACCTCAAAAACCTGTCCACCACTGGTGCTCAGTACATAAGGTGTATTCCAAACTAAGGGTGTGTTAATAAATTAATAAAAAAGTGTATTTAATTAGGAAAATAAACCCTAATCCTAAACTTAGAGAAAAAAGAAAATGTGACTGAATACAACAGGGTAAGGGAGGAAAACAATGAATTCATAATAAACATTAAAGGAATGAAACATTTAAAAAGTCAAAATGCCAAAAATGAAAAATATCAAAATTACAAAACTAAAAGTCTAAATGCAGAAGGTCAAAAAGGTCAAAAGACCTCCAAACACCAAAACTACAAAGTAAAACTACAATAAAGGAGCAATGCCACAGGAAACTAAAGCCACACCAAGAAATGGCACACCAAAGAGACGAGTGGAACACAAAGACCTTAATGACCCTCAGGTGCTAATTTAATCTCTCCCTCTCTCTCTCTCTCTCTCTCTCTCTCTCTCTCTATATATATATATATATATATATATATTGTAGAAGAACATAAGACGTCAACAAACGAGAAGAGTTGGGGAATTGCCTCTTATAATGTCCAGAGGATGAAGTACACAAAATAATGTAAAATTATAATCAAAAAACAAATAACATGGGATCGGGAGGCTTTTATAACAAAACAAAATGGAGACAGGAAATGGAATAACAGGAAATGTCGAAATTGTGAGACCAGATGTGATGTCATCAAGTTGGGACCAGTAGTGACGTTGTTGTGTGGAGACGGAAGCAAAAGTGAAGAGCGGCCATTTTGAAGGTACGTGTAACGCCGATGTTTCTTTTTCTTCCTTTGGTCTGAAGAGAGAGAGACGTTAGTGCCCATAAATAACCCTTCATCTCGCACTAGTTCACTCACCTCTGAGCTTGTTGACTGCCTCCTAATCACGCATGTGTTTGACTATATATATATATATATATATATATATATATACAATCCAGCGTCTGTCTATATGTCTTTCTGTATGTCTAATCGCTTTTCACAAGAGAACTACTTAACGAATTTAGATTGAGTTTTTTTTCTATAATTTGTTTGAACATTCCAGTTGATTTTGCATCTTCTCTCATTGCTCTAAGAATTATAGTTCACTTGCAGGAGCGATTTATTCTCGCTAATCCGAGACAAAGACTGAGGGCCGAGGGGAGGGGGAGGCATGACGTCAGGAGTGTGGATCCTGGTGGGGCCCTCCTCACTCACGCACCACAGTCTACCTCTCATTATGTGTTGGAATGTAACTTGCCTCCGCTTAGCTAGCGATACCTGTTTGTACAGATTGGCCCACGAGAAAGTGGTGTCTCGTCTGCTGCCGAAAACGCGCACAGGGATGTATTGGCACACAAGGAGATCACTTTGAGCATCTTCTGTAAATGTGAGTACTGAATTTGATCATTTTTCTCTTCACCACATAATGCAGTTGTCTTGGTGGAGGTGAGACACTTTGTCGTGGGCCACCCTGTATATTGATTTTTAAAGTTTGTCCTGTTTCACTATTATGAGAACGGAGCCATGGGGGACAGCTTTATTTAATGAAGTATTATAAAAAACTTCATTAAATAAATAAGGAACAAGGAGCAAGACAACAAAGAAAGTCAAAACACTAAAGAAAACAATTAATCAAAACAAAACTGAAACAGATAATGGAGACATAAAACAAAAAAAATAAATAAATAAAGACAAATTCACAAGTTAGTCCAGCACCTTCGATGGCATCCATGCCCAGAACACTATTATAATTTGTGTGGTCAGATACACTAGAAGACTAGATTGAATTTGTTCTACAAAGTAAACAGAGCAGATTGTGATCTTCCTACCACCAGGGCCCGGGCTACTCTATGACAAGAACTACATATGGCAGGGCCTCCTGGATTTAGTCTCGCTGAAGCCAGATATATGATATATATGTCTGGAGACCACCCTGTGTGAACTGTGCCTCAAACTGGGTGGGAGCAATTAGTGTTACATGGCTCACTGAGTGTCACATTTCTAAACCAATCCATCGCCTCCTGAAGGCGATGATTTTGAACTGCAAAGATCACAGATGCTCTTGGTCACCTGGTCTGACAGAAAGCAAGCTTCTGTTTATGATGTACAGTCAAAAAGTTAACTAAAAAACATATTAGACATATAGAGGAGGGTCACGTGTGCAGTGAACATATTACACACTTTAAAAATAAACACAACGTATTGCAAAAGAAAACCGTTATGGAGCATCAGTAGCATCAAACAATTTGGCGTCAACAGCATCAATGGACGAGTGGTTTACGTGAACGATACGTCACTGATGGCGCTGTGTGTGCTGTCTCTGCTGTTCAACGTTATGATGAAAGTGTAGGAGTTGATGTAAACTTGAAAGAACTGGCAGCTATGCTCATGTAAACATGAACTGCAATAATACATTTGAAGTAAACTGCGTGTGACACTCCATCAAAAGGACTGCCATTAAGAGATCAGATAATGAAGAGCCACAGGAGGTGCGGATTTCAGGACTCAAAACACCCAAATTAACAAATTAGTCTCATGACACCCATAATATAAGGGAGAAAGTTGCACAGCACAGACCTTCTGACTGCACATCTAAACAAATAGCTAGAGAAAGTTGCCATCACTATCTAATTGGAAACGCAAACATGACATGGCGCTTTAACAGGCTGCATATCCACAGGCCACAAGGCGTATCTACACTCGATTTGCTGTTGTTAAGTCACATAGAGATACAACAGTTAAAATGACAGAAAGACATCGTAGCATTCAGAGGCAACAGAGTGAAACTGCAGCCCCCAACACCTATGAGGTCAGTCGAGGAGTGGCCACAAAATTAGGTACAGTGGGCTACAGTTAGACTCATCCCCAAACGTGTGGGGTCCAGTAGCTGCAGTGGTCTACGTGTCTGTCTGCCTGTCTGTCTGTCTGTCTGTCTGTCTGTCTGTCTGTCTGTCTGTCTGTCTGTCTGTCTGTCTGTCTGCCTCCACTGTCACAGCACTCATTACAAAGTGCAAATGTATTATTAAGCTTCAAAACAAAAATGGGAAGATCAAAAGAACTGAAATTAAACAATAAACATTTAAGCTACATATCTGACAATACCAAACTGTAGGTGTAGATTCCAAGATAGTAAAGTCAAAAACTTCCAACAGAAAGAGGAAACACAACAGGGGGCTGAAGAAGACTGCAGAAAAGCTAACGCACCATGTTGTGGTGCTACCCGGCTTTCATTAAACAAACCTGCAGTTCTGCTCTTTCCTTACAATACCCAGAATTCCTCAAGATGTCAGCTTATTGTGATCATTTTGAGGTGGCCCTGCTGTCGGCTCCATTGAATCATCCCTACTTAATGCAGGTCATTGTTTGTGGCACATTTTTTTTCAGCACTGTCACCGTGACTGTGATTTGGCATTGTCTGTTCCTGTTTTACTCCATGCTTTCCCATGAGTCCCCTTTACTGGGTGACTAACTCATACAATTGTTTCTGTGCACCTTTGTGCAGTTAGAGCACAGGAGGCTTCAGTGACGCACTCACGGACGCACAGCAAGCCACAGATAAGGACAGAACCAGTAAACTAGGGGCTTAAAGTCACTGCACCACACTGCTTGCCTACAAGTTGGACATGCCTGAAACACCTGGACAGAGAGAGGCATCCTAAAGACATCTCTAATCAGACGCCTCTTTTTGATATGGAGGAGCAGCGGCTCTTCTTTGTGCTTGGCCAGAAGTCTTTGGTCCTCATCCTATGTGTAAGGCTGAGCACAGACACCCTGAACACGAAGCTCATTTCTGCTGCTGGTATCTGTGATCTTGTTCTTCAGCCACTACCAACAGCTCATGACCATAAGTGAGGGCGGAAATGTAGCTCAACCAGTTAATCGAGAACTTTCAGCCTTCTCTTTACCACAGCTGACTGGTACAACGCTGCTGTGATCTGCCTGTCAATCTCACGCTAACTTCTGCCCTCACTTGTGAACAAGACCCTGAGATATTTAAACTCCTTAGTTTGAGAGAGAACCTCATCCCCAACCTGGCGATATATACAGTATATACATATACACATACACACACACACATATATATATATATATATATATATATAGCAGTGGCAGACCGTGCATTTCACATCTAGGCCTTCAGCAGTGCTCTGTCTGAATCAACCCGCCCCTCAAAAACTAATTTATGGTTATAAAAACCGTCTTAATATACAGAAATACAGTATAAAGAGCCGTTGTATCGCAGATAGATAACTCCTGTAGTCACAATGAATGCCTTTATTGAATAGACAAACCAGGGGTGAACAAGTTCCTTTCTACTGCAGCTACAGCCCGCGACACACATAAACATCAATAATAACTCATAAACTTGCAATATTATTTAGGAAAATCGCAACATTTTACTCACCAAAAATTTGGATTATTTGTAAACAAAATCCATCCTCCTCTCTTTCCTCAAAAACAGTTCAATTACTCTGTCGTACAGATTATCTGTGTGCTTCAGTTCCATCACGAAGTCCCTTTCTATCGCCATCGAAGCTAATGCTGAAAGTCGAACCTGCCCTGTCGTATTTCTGGCATAAGTTTTAATTCGCTTTAGGGCTGAAAATGTCCAATCGACAGAAGCAGTGGACACGGGAATGCTCACCGCCAAACATACCAATGTGTACAGCTGCCCCATGATGCTCTCATTCAGATTTTTCTGATGAAGGATGTCAAGGAGATCAGTGGGCGCTTTTCCTGCAAAATCATCCATGGCATACCTTACAGTCAGTTCTGTTTTTAGCCGAGACAGATCAAAAAGTGCTTCGTGTGCTCGGAGCACCTGTGGTGCTTTCAGTGGCCTCATAGAGTTCCTCATATCGGCTTCTATCTCGCTCAACAGTGTCACAGAACTCCTTTACCCTAGCTAGACAAAACTGCACATCCAGTTTTTTGTCCTGTAGTATTGAAAAGAGCACGTCTGAATACTCAAAAATGCCATTGAATGTGTGAAGCAAAAAACAAAACTCAAAATCATCCAGACGTGCTTTAAATCCATCAGCACAGCGCACTGTGTCCTCATTATACTCGTCATGATGCTCCAGGATGTGATGAAACAGTTCCTTTAGAGCATCTCTCTTCTCTATCCAATCAATGGGTCTGAATACGGTGACGTTGCCGTACGCCTGCTAGAGGGCCCTAGTGAAACCAACTCAAAATCTGATGGGTTGAAGCAACAGTTCAATCAACATTTATTTTGTGTTAGAGGGCCTGCAGAACGGATTGTGAAGGCCTCCGGGCAGACTTCTTTGACTTTGACCCTGCCTGGCAACAAATGATGGCTGAAATGTGATTGGTTAAATGCTTTAATACGAAAATACATGTCTGGAAGCAGCACAACCATCGGAAAAGCTATGAAAGGAAGCGGACAGACTATTTGGAATTATTTAATAAGTATTCATGGACAAAATATAATTAACATCAGTTTGTGATTAAGATATTTTTTTAGGCCAGCAGAGAAGGCCTTGCAGGCCCTGATGGTCCGCCACTGATATATATATATAGGATTAATATGATCATTTTGAGCATCAAAATAACTGTTAAAAAGAAAGACTTGGGAGGTCTTCAGTTTTCAGATGCTGTCTGATCTTCTGGATCAGAGCACACTGGAGATCTAAACACTGCACGTGTCTTCCACTTCCTCTGTCCCACATGGGTCATATCACCTTTTTTAAAGTTTTGCTCTTTGCTCTTTTGACTTTGAGTCTGGGTGGGACAGCACAATGTTTAAATGACATGTTGGGTTCTCCTCTCATCCTCTGATCTCATCTGCATTACACAAACCAGCCAAAGACTTTTAAATGTAGGGTAAGACAGTTGTGATCTTCAAGATGGACAATCAAAGCCACTCAGGGGAACTGTGCCAGTCGAGCAAACTCATCAGGGCCAACCTGCACTAAGGAGACTGGCCAGAAAGTCACCTTCAATAGTGACATGACAGAGAATTTAGGGTCACCAAGCATTAAAGTTAAATAATAAGCAAGGAACATTCTTTATTTCTTAAATTCTATGAATGAAGTAATGAAGCATCTTTTGTTTTCACATTTCCTGTATGTCTGTAACAGAGAAGCTCTGGAGGCTCTCGTACTTTTAATTCATTTCACCTCTCGCTAATTCAAAATGTCTTCTTAATTGCACTCACCTTTATCTGTTCCACCACCTTCCTGGTCTCCTCCACTTTCTTCTCTCTCACCCCAATTCGATTCTGGATTTCACTCAGGGTCCTGCCCAGCTCATTCTGTTGGTGAATACGCATGGGGTGTTAGGGAAAACATCCTACAGTTACATTTCTGTATATGCACTCTGAGTATACAAATATTAAACAAAAAGATTCACTTCACATTTCAGTAACACAACCTCATTTTTTCCTCACATCATCCAGGATGTTGAATCTGTTAGACAGCACTGCTAAGCAATGAGCTAAAAAAAACACACTCAATATTTAAAATCTTGTCAATTTACAAAATGCACAACAAGACATTAGAATGACAGTATTTAGACCTGACAAAGCATGTTGGAAATTTTCACTTTATTACAAGAGGTTTTTGCTTATTTGTTTTTGTTAGATATTTAGCTGACATTCATGAAGTCATCACTAAGTTCTCTCAGAGTGGAATTTAACTTAACCTGCCAGAATTACAATAGTCTGTAGGGGGTGCAAAAGTGTAGAGAGAAAAGAGAAAAGAACATGCAAAGGACTAAAAAACACGTCAAGACCAGGAGTCACACCAGAGGCACACACACAGCAGGTCTCCATGCAACCCAAGTGACACATCAACAACACCAGGATCTACTGCAGGTTGACATTTCTAGTTCATTTAGGTCTGTGGCAATGTCATTTTATGCCAAAAGATTTACGTTTCCACCTACACCCCAAATTTCAGGTTAGTTGGACACTCTAAATTACATCTGTGTGAATGTCAGTTAAGCTCTGACAGCACACCCAGGACAGAGTCCAGCTGTCCCTAATGCGACATAAAGTGGTCATATTCAGAAAATGAACAGATTTTTGTGTTGATGTAGATAGATAGATAGATAGATAGATAGATAGATAGATAGATAGATAGATAGATAGATAGATAGATAGATAGATAGATAGATAGATAGATAGATAGATAGATAGATAGATAGATAGAACTTTATTTGTCCCTAGGAGGAAGTCTTACACACATTTCCATTACACACTAAGTTTCTCTCACCTGTTTCTCCTCCCTTGCGGTCTTCAGCTCCACAATATGATGCCCCCTGTGTTCAGTTGCCACACATATCGTACAGATGCACAAATTATTTGTTTGGCAAAACACCTCCAAGCCTTTCTGATGTTTTGCACAGAGCTTATCCTTCAGATTTCCACCCGGGTCCGTCAGCTTGTGGTCCTTCCAGGCAGCTCCTTCATAGTGAGGCTGGAGGTGAACCTGGCAGAAGGAGGCCATGCAGGTAAGACATGACTTCACCGCTCTGAACTTCCTCTCAGTACAGGCGTCACATTGTACGTCTCCAGGTCTGACATAATTCTGTGACAAGGGAGGAGAATCAAGACTGTTCTTCTTCAGTTTCTTGATGACTTCATTCAGCAGAGTGTTTCTTTGCAGCTCAGGCCTCGGTACGTAGGTCCTTCGGCACTGAGGACAGATGCACACTTGGCTGTGATCCCAAAAACCCTTAAGGCACTTGAGACAGAAACTGTGACCACATGGTGTTGAGACGGGGTCAGTCAGGGTGTCCAGACACACCGAGCAGGTGAACTCTTCCTCAGATATTAACAGATGTGCTTCTGCCATGGTCTGTCTCAGGAGAGGCAGGCAGAGAGACTCAGACAGGTAAACAGGGAGGTGACTTGTGAAGAAATGAAAGTGAAAGTTTGGCTGTGCTCAGTGAGAAGGAGGAGTACGAGATTCAAAGTGAAATGTGAGAGCACACAGGGGTGAATGGTTCATTTGAGACATGAGCTCAGGCAGTGAAGGTCTCCACCTTGTACGATGATACACACTAAAGTGTCTGGTGTCGGTGACATTGACAAAGGTACAGGTGGGCTTAGCTGAACTCACAAGTCAAAGGCTTAAGACATTTGGCATACCTAGAAATTCTGCTACCATGTTCCCCATTGGTGATGTAATGAATATCGTCCCTATGGCAAAACCTTTGCTATCAGAAGTGTAAAAACTTCTAAAACATAATTTCACCCTCTCCATCACAAAAACAAACGCTGAACAATCTCAACACTGCGTCTTGTGAAGCCCAGGGCGGGTACCGCCACCCTAACCCGGCACAGACTGGCAGGACACAAGTTTCAGCACACAGTACGCGTTTATTTTAAGTGATGAGCGCTCGTTCTCCATTCCTCACAGCACAGTACATAAAGCACCAACAAGCACAGCACAGACCCTTCACCTCCAGTCCTCCTTACAGACTTTGTCCTTCTTCCTCCCAACTATGGCCATTGAGTAGTAACGACTGGCCCCATTTAAAGGACACCCAGAAGGACTCCAGGTGTCCAGTGATCTTCTTCTGGAAGCACTTCCTGGTGTGGTGGAAGTGCTGCCAAACAGGGCCCAGTAAACATCCAGGAGCCCCTTGACGGTGGCCACAGGCCCCAGCAGAGTTGAGCTTCCGTGCTCCAAACCCATGGCACCTCTGCAAGCCAGGGAGGCTGCCCTCTAGCATTCTGGGTGAGATAATGTCCAGAATAAGCCCTCTACCTCAGTCCTTCAATTATCGAGGCATCTCAGCTGGGTAAGGGCCCCGGCGGTCCACCACAGTCTCAAAACTTTATTTCAGTTGTTAGTTGGTTTATCTTAATCTTCAGCTCCTGGGTGGACAGACATGTTTCAGTCTGGTAGACTGGAGTCAGTGGCATGTTGTTGCTCTGGCCAGCTCATGTTTAAAGCTGCTGCTGCTCTTAAGTTTTTGCTTTTGGTTTGTCATGTTTTTTTGTTTTATGTCACTTATCCTTGCTGCCTTCTCCCATTTTCACCTTCTAATAGTGACTTGAGTATTGTGTGTACCTTTGGTGTAATCCAAATAAGTCTTGGCATTCAGTCCACAGAGTTACATGCAGAAAAGAAAAGACCCACCACAACGTTTTGCCAAAATCACTGGAGACACTCATGGGGAGGTCGAAGTCTTTATAACACCCTTGGCTATGCATTTTGTTAAAATGTTGTTTAATGGCTCCTTTAGTCTGACTGGAGACCCAGTATGTATGATGGTGAACAGGCACTTCATCAATAATGCAGATAGTCCTGAGTGATGGTGGAAGTTATGCAAAGTCTATATATCTGCTCACTGTTGCTGTAGGGGTCTCACCACCTCTTGTTGGCCAAGGATGCTAGCTGTGTTGATGTCACATAGCATTTTCATTTCTGCTGCTGAGGTAGACCCCCCTAGAGTTCTTTACAAGCCTTTAACAAAAATGAATGCTCCCACCTCCTGTCAGAACATACCTGCAAAGATGGAATATATACCATAAGTATCATTACAAGTCCTGCTGATTCCAATATTAGGACTGGCAAGGTTAGGTGAGAATATTCCAGAACCTGTGTCCATCTTCCAGGTAGCTTTTCAGAGATGCTATTCCATTAAGACTTTGCCTATAGCCTTATGCTAATTGCCATCCATGAAAATGAAGTTAAAGCCAAAGCAGCCTCTCATGATGACCTGATACCTTCTCCCACAGCTCTTCTACATAAGAGTAAAATGGCTGCCAGTATTCACAATGACATCTATCAACCACCTCTGTACCTGGACTGGAGCAACCAAGAGGTGTGTCATACTGGATATGCCAGTGAGCTCAGCCTCTACCTGCCCGGCCTTTGATTTAGGGAGTTTTGACTGAACTGAACTGAATTTAAAGTCTAATGCCATGATATGTAGTTGCAGAGAATTGCTCTTTGTGTTACAGACATAAATATTACAAACTAAATACATGAACACACATGCTCTTTCCATGTTTTTCCCCGAATGAGCACATAGTCCCTATGACAGGCAATTCCTTCCAGATCTTCAGTGATCCTCCAAGACCATGGAGGCTACTGATTATGTAGACATCTGCCACTGCTTCTCTTTCTCCATTTCTCAGTAAAAGACTTCTGACACTTGCTACATCTTGCAGTTTCTTCCCTGGCCCTAGAAAGAATGTGCAACCTGCTTCAGAGCAGGCTTTGAGGAAACATTTTACTGAAAATGATCTGAGGTGGGCATAACTGAGAGATTTCTGTGTGCTCACCACTTACAGTATATCCAACTTTCTTTTAAATCAAAACATACTTAAAGTTATAGATTTAGAGAGTGTAAATGGATCACAGTTGATGAGTAAAATGACTTGTGGAAGCAACAGCAGGACAAAGTGCCTGTTTAAGCTCTGAATCTGTAAGGGAGATGTTTGTTTAGGTCTATTTAGGATATCGCAAAAGTGTTCCTTCCATCCTGCCATGATCCCCTTCTTGTCCGATACAATCTTACCATTTTTACCAAGGACTGGGATATTGCGTTGCTCTGTTATCTTGGCAGCCTACTTACCTGTGACAACAGCACTACAGCTGAAATCAAAACGTACATTGGGAAGGCATCCTCCACCATGAGCAGATTGAGGAAAATATGGGACAACAAGCAGTTCTCTTTATAGACCAAGATGGAAGTATGTAACAGCGTTATCATCCCAGTTCTTCTATACGGAGAGGAGAGACGGTCCCTCATGAAAGCACAACAAGCTTAACTGGACAGCATTGATTCATGCTGCCTTCACCGAATTGGCAAGAAATGACCACTACAGATATGGTCCAGAGAAGAGCTGCCCAGTTGCCTATTACAGAAACTTCAGAACAGATGGCCAGATTGGTTCAGCCATTTATCACGTATGGACAACAGCAGACTACCATAACAGGCCATGCAATGAGCCATTCTTGGAAAACGGCAACCAGGCTGACCAAGGACGACCTCAGCACAAAACATTAACAAAAGACCTTCACTTACTAGGTATGAACTGGACAGAAGCACAACCACTGGCACTTGACTAATCTGCTTGGTGTCATCATGGCTTACACCGCTGGGCACAAAGACAGTGAGTTAGAGATTCATTTGATGTCAAGGTTTTGTTTGTCAGCAATCTCACATTTAAGACTGTAATCTTCATTTTAACCTCTGATGAATCTTCTTCATGTGGACCTGGTTTACTATCAAGTCAAGACTATTTTATGACAAACTCACTAAGTTGTCAGGAAGAATCCTAATGCCTCCTCCATAACTCAATAAGAAACCATATTTTCTATTACCTAAAACTATAACAAATCACTTGTTTGCATGAGACTGTACAGAACATCTTTAGAGTGTGGCTCAGATCCATAGATGCTGTTCTATCACAAGTCTTCTGGGCTCCCCCAATGTCTCTGTTCAACTCCTGTTCTTCTACTCAATCTGATGGGCTTTTCATTACTAACTAGTTAGCTCACTCTATTGGATTTCTGGTGAGGCTTTTATTTTTATTTTTATTGAATCTGAAGTCTTCTATAAATTACTGGAGTGACTGTACTTTGGACTGATCTTTGTATCTTTTACTTAGCAGTTTTTCATGTTTTTCTACTATAGTCCTCCTATTGTAATGCATACTGCTAGAAATAAATTCAGTCTTACTCAGCTGCAGAACATCAGCACAAGAACATGGTGATCTCCCCAAAGATGTATCCCACTTTGAAATAAAGCTGACACTGGCCATTCGTAACACAAAGAGGTCAGCCAATTATTCAAACCCTCTCTACTAAAATATTAGCTTTTTCATCTGAAAGTGGAAATGGAGCCTGAAAACCTAATAATAATCTCCATGCCAGGTATAAACTAGCAAACTCTTCCCTTACTACTTCTAAATTGAGTAACATTGACTCCAACATGGAGGATAATCAGTCTGAATGAAGCATTTTATTGTGTCCATATGTAAATCTTCTTATTCAAATTACAAAAACAATAATGAAGAACAGAACGATTTACTAAGCTTTCTTTGGCCTCATAGTCAGCTCACTCTCAGATCTCCCAGCTGCCACACTGCCTGTTGTTTGAACTCTGATGGCCTCCTAAAGGCAGGCAGACGAGTCAAACCAGTCTGAGCAGTTTACTCACAGAGCTGAGAGGAAGGGCTGGACAAGAGAATAACGGTGGAGATGTGCGCGATTATGTCTGTTTGGGTCTATAAAATATCATTTATTATAACGGTATATAAGAGTACAGCACAAGTCTCATTTGTAACGTTCTGTAATGTGTCCAAATTCCTTTAGCATCGGCCAGTCTCTACTGACAGCTATTTCAGTAAACAGTCAGGCTGTAGGCCTCCCCAGAAGGCTGCTTATTTGCAGAGCCAATAATCGATTGACGGCTCTTCTGAAAGCTGATATTTATTATTCGACTGGAGTATTAGGGTGTTGTACCGTGTTAGCCATTATGGATGCAATGAGAAGTCAAGCAAAATGACCCCTTTATTGGCTAACTGAACAGATTACAATAAACGTTGCCTTGAAAGCTTGCATATTGTAATCTGTTCAGTTACCCAATAAAAGGTGTCACTTTGCTTGACTTGTCATTATTACTTGGCAGACACCTTTATTCAGGTTGATTTACAACACTTGAGATACAGATGGTTACATTTCCTTTGTTCTTCCAATTGGAGCTCAGTCAGGTGGTGTGACTTGCTCAGGGTCTCAGAATGTCAGTAGTGAGATTTGAACCCACAATGTCAGGTTATCTGACTAAATAATGACCTGCCAGTCACTTTGATATGAAATTGTTACTTGAATGGATGGCAAGCTAAGACTGAAACATAAATATTAACAAGAGCCATTTCAAGCAAGATTTATGTGATACAGAATTAAGTTTATGTGAAGTCAAAAGCTAAATGCCCACTTTTGTATACTGTATGAAGGCCTGTACAGTGAATGAAAAAGAAATACCACTTACAATCACTCATATGGCTTCATGATGTATGATGATGAAAATAATTGAAAAATCTAAAAACTTTTGGTACTCTAGTTATTTGTTATTTCAAAAATAACCATAAACTCACACGATTTTTATTTCCTTTAACAGAACCTTGTTCATGGCCCAACTCCATGTTCCACTGGTCCTTCCAGCTTCAGCAACTTTTAATCTTAAAACGCGTGTCAGCGTCTTCATGACATGAAGCAAAAACAAAAGAAATCGGACTGTTTACTCTCGCATTTGCAAACATTGTCTGTTCTGTTGTGTTTGTGAAAATGTCCAGTATGTAAGTCGTCCTCCCGCACTGCGCTCTTCACTCACAGCCTGCTGTGTCTAAAATGTGTCATCTCCTGTGCTCTCCTTTCTAACTGGCATTTTAGCTGCTATATCAGATACTTGGCACACGTTGTGTATTGTCCATTATAAGTAGGTGCAGACATACATGTTGATGATCAGTTATACCTGATGAAATGTTGATGCCTTTTCACACAGTGAATGTCAAGAAAAGCTTATAGATCTGGCATCAAATTTTTGCATGGTGATGTGAATAACAAATGTATACCCAATGCTTCTCCCAATCTGAAAGATCACATTTTATTACAAGGGAAAGATTCTCTGTGACTGTGGTGATGTGCCTTTGTTGAGCTTTTCACAGGTAAAAGGAGAAATGTCACTGCTGGAAGTGTCTTCAAATCATCTTCCATTGCAAATGAGCTATGTGCCTAAAAGAAGGGCTGAACTGTAAGACAAAATGAGAGATGGTCATGGAGACAAACACCTATCACATACCATTAAAATGCAAAAAGAACAAAAATGAATGAAGTGCCAACATTTTTAGTTTGGGAGCCGCTCACAGACTGCAAAAATGAGCGCAGACTGCTAATGTGGACACATTTTAATCGATCCATCATGCGACTTACTGAAATGACAGAAGGGCAGCAGAGGAGGCAACGTCAAACCTCGAGACACATGTGACCATTTCATTTGGATGTCAGAGAACATAACATATGAAGAATACCAACTGCTAAATCAACACCTGCCCAGGACAACATCCACCCCTTCACATCTCTGATTTTCAGTAAGCTTTTCTAAGACTCTTTATATCCGCACTTTGCTATCTATTTTATTTTCTGTTTTCTTCTATTTGGTATTGTTACATATTAATAAATACCAGATGTTTTATATTTTCTGTGCTTTGTCTTTTATCTAGAGTCATTGAAATAATAAGAGCGCACCAAGTGTGAGTTAGATCACTGTTTTCTCATTTACAGGGTTTTTCAAGGTTGTTGATGTCACTTTCAATAATTTGACCAACTGCAGTAAAACTAAGACACAGTTTGGTTGGTAAATAATACAGAAGCCAAAGAGTTGTGTTTTCTTCTTTGTGTGTTACAAGGACACTAGCATGTTTGTTAGTGCAGGTGGTAGTGAATGCGTATGTAGAGAATCCTATGTGGAATATTGGAGAGTGACTGGCACTTGGCACCACTCAAGACTTTGTCTGGATGGGATCACCTCATGTATGTGTGTGTATCTGTGTGTGTGTGTGTGTGCGTGTGTGTGTGTTATAATCTTCAAGGATGAAACTGAAGAACATACCTGGTAAATCTCACAAACATCATGATAATACAATGACCTTGGAAATGTTTTTAATTAACATCATATGTTAACATTTAAAGTGAGTCAATGAACAAAAATTATTGATTTATTTATATATTATTATTATTATTATAAATAAGCTGTTTTAGGCAATTCATCATTTTCTAGGTTAAGACATAAATGAGAGACATCCCCACCCACAATTACAACAGCGCAGGTGAGCAGAGAGCTGAGGAGACTTTGTGCCAGCAAAGCAGCGGGTCCAGATGGAGTATCGCCATGACTGCTGAAGGTCTATGCATCGTAGCTGGGGGGTCCTCTACAGTGCATCTTCAACCTGAGCCTGGAACAGGGGAGAGTCCCGAGGCTTTGGAAAACATCTTGCATCACCCCAGTCCCAAAGGTATCACGTCCTAGTGAGCTGAATGACTTCCGGCCTGTTGCTCTGACATCTCATGTGATGAAGACCATGGAGAGGCTGCTGCTTCACCACCTGAGGCCACAGGTTCAACACTCCCTCGACCCTCTGCAGTTTGCATATCAGGGGAATGTGGGAGCAGAGGATGCCATCATCTATATGTTACACCGATCCATCTCCCACTTGGACAGAGGCAGTAGTGCTGTAAGAATTATGTTTCTAGACTTCTCTAGCGCCTTCAACACAATCCAACCTCTGCTCCTTAGTGACAAGCTGACAAAGATGGGAGTAGATTCATACCTGGTGGCGTGGATCGTGGGCTATCTTACAGACAAACCTCAGTATGTGTGTCTCGGGAACTGCAGGTCTGACATTGTGGTCAGCAGCACAGGAGCGCCGCAGGGGACTGTACTTTCTCCTGTCCTGTTCAGCCTATATACATCAGACTTCCAATACAACTCAGAGTCCTGCCACGTGCAAAAGTTCACTGATTGTGGGCTGCGTCAGGAGTGGGCAGGAGGAGGAGTATAGGGACCTAATCAAGGACTTTGTTAAATGGTGCGACTCAAACCACCTACACCTGAACACCAGCAAAACCAAGGAGCTGGTGGTGGATTTTAGGAGTCCCAGACCCCTCATGGACCTCATGATCATCAGAGGTGACTGTGTGCAGATGGTGCAGACCTATAAATACCTGGGAGTGCAGCTGGATGATAAATTAGACTGGACTGCCAATACTGATGCTCTGTGTAAGAAAGGATAGAGCCGGTTATACTTCCTTAGAAGGCTGGCGTCCTTCAACATCTGCAATAAGATGCTGCAGATGTTCTATCAGACGGTTGTGGCGAGCGCTCTCTTCTACGCGGTGGTGTGCTGGGGAGGCAGCATTAAGAAGAAGGACACCTCATGCCTGGACAAACTAGTGAGGAAGGCAGGCTCTATTGTAGGCATGGAGCTGGACAACTTGACATCTGTGGCAGAGCAATGGGCGCTGAGCAGACTCCTGTCAATCATGGAGAATCCACTGCATCCACTGAACAGGATCATCTCCAGACAGAAGAGCAACTTCAGTGACAGACTGCTGTCACCGTCCTGCTCCACTGACAGACTGAGAAGATCGTTCCTCCCCCAAACTATGCGACTCTTCAATTCCACCCCGAGGGGGGTAAACGTTAACATTATACAAAATTATTGTCTGTTTTTACCTGCATTATTATCAATCTTTAATTTAATATTGTTATTATCAGTATGTTGCTGCTGGGGTATGGGAATTTCCCCTTGGGATTAATAAAGTATCTATCTATCTATCTATCTATCTATCTATCTATCTATCTATCTATCTATCTATCTATCTATCTATCTATCTATCTATCTATCTATCTATCTATCTATCTATCTATCTATCTATCTATCTATCTATCTATCTATCTATCTATCTAAATGAGAACAAAAAGATTATAATAATGAAAAAAATGTGTGGCGGTTGACCACCACCCTACCTCTCCCCTCAACTTTCTCGTATACTCAGATATGGGGATGGACATCTAAGGAGTAAACCACAAGACAGTGATTATATTATTATTAATTATTATTATTATTTATATTATGTACATTAAAGAACCTTCAACAACAAATCAAATCACATTAATATGTTTAACAATTACTATAAAAGTAAAGTTGAATAAATCATAACCTGCAGATGCATGAATAAAAAAAATTGAGTATATGTTCAGGTAAAGTACTACTATTGGTTGATGGATTTGGCCCAAAAGTTAATACAGGTCTACAATTTTGGTGGAACAATCACATGCTTAATTTCATCCATCTATCTTGTTGCATTTTGAGTTATTGTGTTTACACACACAGAGACATAATTCCAAAATACAGTATTTTCTGACTTAGGGAAGTCTAAAATGTCAAGATTCATCAAAATCTCAAGTTTGAATTTTTTAATGATTACTATACTTTGTCTATACTTCATATACGAGAAAGTAAAAAATTATCTCATTTGAAAACTATACAAAAATAATCTGAGCAAGAGACATTAAATAAAATCCTAAATACTCAAAAACGAACATGAAACCAGAAAATAAAAAACAATCAAATAGTCACACGTATCGATACTTTAACAGGTGTGAATGAGAGAATCTACTGAAATTCACGCTCCATATTACTCATGGGGTAAAGGTGGAGAAAAAGTCAAAAGTGTTTCATAAGATGAATTTAAATACAGTACAGTATAACAGTAAAACACCTGGGGCCTCAAGTATAAATGATGTGTATGCAAGAAAATGTTGCATATTCCCGTTTCCACGCTCAAATCATGATGTATAAAACCAAACCAAAAGCCACACAC
This sequence comes from Erpetoichthys calabaricus, assembly GCF_900747795.2. NCBI lineage: Eukaryota > Metazoa > Chordata > Cladistia > Polypteriformes > Polypteridae > Erpetoichthys > Erpetoichthys calabaricus. The sequence goes on from NC_041397.2 coordinate 323,098,157, forward strand.
AGTTTCATGCCAGCTAAATGCTTGCCGTACGTATGTTCTCAGCTTGGTTTTGCAAACTGGCGGCACAGCGTCAAAGCAGTTCTTTTGTTCCAGTGTGGTTTCCCTTTCTTTTTTAGATGAACATCCCTGACGCAGCTTTATCATATACACTGAAATTTACTGCATATTGTTTATTAGTTTAAGGCATCTGATTATAATTAACCTGTAACAATATAATGGTCCACAGAATGGCCAAACTATTCCAAATACCATAGCTGCTTTAGCGTTGTTACTCTCACTGCACCTCCTTCTTCTTCTTTCAGCTGCTCCCGTTAGGGGTTGCCACAGCGGATCATCTTTTTCCATATTACTCTCACTGCACCACTCGGAGTATTTATATCACTGTATCTGAGTGTGGAATCACAGCTCTACAGCAGCTGATCAGAAAGAGAATTATCGGGATACAGCATCAATCACACGCTGCCTCAGCCATGCTGTCTCTTGAACTGCTCTCACACAGCAAACGCTTCAGAGCCTTTCCTGTACAGACCTCGGGGTTCAGAAACAGTTTCATCCCAAGAACTCTAAACGTCTCAATCAGTCCATGAAGTGCTCCTTGTAGAACTGTTTGGACTTATAAGAACAATCAAAGAAGAACAAACTGTAAACTTGTGATACAGTTATAATATTATACAACCTGAGCCACTTTATAAAGCGTGTATTTACATATGATGACGATATCATTTTTAAGATGAAATGCAGCAAAACATTATACAGATAAAATGTTAACATCATTCAAATAATCTATATTGTTAATAATTAAATATGTGAGGACACGGTGTCGCAGTGCTAGCAAGGAGCTGGTGCCTCGTTCAGGGATTTTTCCTGCCTTGCGCTGGGGATGGCATGACACTGGATGGATAGATGGATAGAATAATTAAACATGTACTACAAAGAAATTTCAATTTTCCTTAAAAGTTTTGAAGAATCAGAGTTCTAAGCTTACAGATGGCTTAACGTCTATTACAGAGCTGATTGTGTGGTGATTGGGTACTTGGAGAAAGAAAAGAAAGGACAGGAATTGGGGGTTAATATGTTTGAAAGAGACAGTACTGCTGAAATAAATTATTTCATCGAAGGTCACGCACGGTGCAGCAAGCATCTTACGGGAGGCAGGAACAATCTGTGTACAGGGTGCCAGCTCGTCATTATCACTTGGCTACCGTGTTCCCATGTTTAATAACATGCTTTAACTCTTATCATAATGAAAATTATATCAAGTATACATCTCAGTATTTTAATTATTCAGAGAGCTGTAATATCAATAATGGATTCTGTTCCTGTCGGAGGAAGAGAAAGCCCGTTTAAGAAGCACATAGTGATTCACACACATAAAGCACAAAGAAGAACACATGCAATTCAAAACATTTAGTATGCTACTTTAGTTACGATGGGATTTGAGAAACTAGTAAATTAAACAATTGTAAGATGAAGTTTATGATGTTCTATTTTAATGATAAAATAAACTACGTGATTAAAGTGGAAAATTTGAGATTAAAGTTGACATTTCAAGCTTTTTTCCCACCGTGTCCCAATTTTTTTTTCTTTTCTCTGTACCCTAATAAGCTTTCATATGACACTCAGACGGTGGGCTACGACTCTCCTTTTCACGGTGACTTTGATATCTGACAACTTCTTTTTTATTTCAGGCACTGTGCAACTTTGTGAACTTGAGCTTTCGAGTTTCTCCAACACTGTGTCACTTGATCACCTTCCTTTTATTGATTATACCACTGTTTACACCAATAAATAGTACATTTTTCTTTGCCTCCACTTGGTATTTGCTGAAATTCTATTTTCCCTCGTGCTTTTG